>NW_005054620.1:243629-300584 GCF_000277835.1 Geospiza fortis
CTGCTACTTTTGCTAATTTTTTTGTCAGTTTGAAACTAATGTAATTGCCAAATCTGGCTTTCTGGAGAAATAGTACGTCTGTTCTTGAAAGAGTAGAAAGTTAGGATCTCCTGTGTTGCTAACATCTGTCCTGCTCAAGCCAGTAAATATGCAGTACAAACTGTCAAACAGTATCAATGCCAAGCATTTGACATTGAACAGGTGTCTAACAATGTTGTGACACCCTTTCCAGTCCCTCTTCAGGTGGAAGAAGGTAGGTCATCACCTCAATCATATGCAGAGGAGACGATTTTCACTTGTCTTGTTTCCTGTTGTTTACCAATGACAGGAGTCTGGTATCTGAAACTGTGTGGCATCTCAGTTTGTGCCACTTGGCTTTGTATGAATGTTTAACAAACTTTAAAAGCTGCTATGACAAGTGACCTTTTTCACTGGTTGAAATACATGAAATATGATCCCTTTCATAGGAAAACCACAACCTACTGCATGGCCTACAGCCTCTGAAAAAATATTGTTCAGTATGATTACATAAAATTACTACTAATGAAATAAAACATATTTCTAGAAGTGCATGCTCAGTGGCAAGACAGTAAGAGAAAGATTTCAAGGGAGAGAGTAAAAACATTCTTTCCATATTGAGACAGATCCTGTTACTAAGAATATATTTGGAAGCCTTGGAGTAATGACTAGATAATACAAAAGGCGGGAGAGAACCAAAGCTACTGAAAATGCTTGTCTCTCTTTTTTAGTAATGCCTGATTTGCAGCTTTTTGTATTACCTCTGGTGTATAGAGGCAGGCAGCAGACTTTTAACAAGGTTAAAAAGACTAGATTATTTCTCTGTCATTTTTTGCAATGTCAACAGAAACAAGTTGGGAGATACCTATGCTTGGAAATAAGTCGTGTTATGAGACTGGGAATTTGACAGCAAAACAACTTGCCAATATCTAGATTACTATGGAGCTCTACTACTACTATTACTACTACTACTACTACTACTACTACTACTTCTGTTGGTGTACCGTTCTTTGATTAGGTACTTCAGCACGCAAGGGTTCACTTGCCTGCTTCATGACATGGAGTAATGTATTAAAGAATTATAGAATCCTTAAGGCAGGAAAAGACCTTCAAGATCATAAAATCTTGATGCCAGTGACTTAGCATTTCTAACCCATATCCCCAGTGCCACATCCACATGCTGTTTGAACATTTTGAGAGTGGTGATTCCACCGTTTCTGTAGGCAGCCCATTCTCATGCCTGATCATGTCAGTGAAGAAATTTTTCCTGATATCTTTAGGAGAGCCACAGTCTTAAGCTTTCTGGGGGATAGACACAGTACCTTAGGGGCTGCCAACAGGCAATTTAGATGTGCTATCATATCCAGTAGTTCCGGAAGTTTTGCAGGCTGGAACTGAGTATAGGATTCAGTAACTTCACAGAGGAGTTCAAATTCATGTCATCTTTACTCCTCTGTTCTGAATCCTAAATAAAGGAATTTCAAAATCTACACATGTGGAAGAAAATACATATTTTGTTCAGGAACAAGTGCATTTTCAGGCAAACACTGCCTGAAAATACCTGAACTTACTACTAGAAAGTAAGTGCCTTTTATTAGAAGATCTTAAGAATAGTCAGATGGAGAAGGTTTATTTGAAGATGCAGTTAGAGGCAGGAAGAAAACCTGTAGATTCAGGAAGGTCCTTTTGACTACAGAGAAACAATTCCTGAGCTGTTTTCTTCCTTGTTGTTATTTCTAGGTCACTTTGCCTCTTCACATTCCCATTCCTTCTTCTTTTTTGTCATCTCATCTTTATAGGAACAGATGCATTGTTCTCCTATCAAAGAAATGCAACAGATTCCAAAACATTTTTGAAATTCCTCAAACATCAGAGTTGCCATTCAAGTAGGACAGAATTCCTCAGTTTGGTGCTATGTCTAATAAATTCTATACAAGCTCTCAAGGTCTGCCACATAAAACTAGTAACTTTTTTTTTATGGTTGTTTCTGTTTCTTTGGTTGTTGAACAATGGTTGATTAAGTACACAATCTGTCACATGTCTAATAAAGCATTATCATTACAATGCTTTATTAGATTGGCTTCCTTTGTTGTTGAGGCCTTAGAGCCCTTATGCTGTAGTGTATCTCTTGCTCCAAAAGGATGTAAAGCACAGTGTTATATAAACCCAAAATGTTTAGGCAGTTTTTACACAGCTTCAGAGTTCCTGAATGGCAGTATATTCCTGTCTGTATTTTTGACTCGAGTTTCTTGAGTCAACGTTTTAGTTTTGTCTTTCTGTATTTGTATCCTCTTTAGTGGAAATGAAAGTCTTTCTTGTGAGGACCAAAATGGGGTTGGTAATAATAGCGATGAAACGAAGAAAAGCCAGGTTATAGTATTGAAATTTATTTCTTTGATTTCTTTCAAAGTGTGGATATATTTGAGACACCATACAGAAGGAAAAGGTAAACCTTTTCAGGAGAGCTACTTTGCTGTAGCAGCAGGGAGCTGCTATGTTGGAGTGCATTAATTTGCCAAGGGTACTGTAGCCAGGCAGATTCAGGTGAACTGGCACAGTGATGTTTTAAAATGGTATAACACAGAGCAGAAGTGTATGAAACAGATACGGGGAAATGGAGGCAGTACGGGCAGTGAAGAGCACAGAAATGCAAGAAAGTAGTGTTCATTGAGAGCTATCTGAAATCGAGTTGAGCCTGAAGAAATTTTTTGGAGTAAAACTGAAGATGATTATCATGGAGGAAAATGATGGAGGAAAACTCTGAGAAGGGTTATGCAACATGATGCAGTGCTTTTTTTTCAAGTACTGAACTGTCATTCTGAAAAGCTCTTGAAAATTCAACTCAGTTGTAATTTGATTTTACTTTCTTAGTGAAATTGCTTTAGAATTCACATTACCATTTCAAACTGCAATTGTATGCTTTTGTGGCCTTCAGGAAGTCACAAAGCACTTGAACTATCCTTGACTTTGACATTGAGGTCTTTGATGCTTGTCTAGGATGATGTTTAAGTAAGTTGTGTTTGCTGCGTTGAGAAGAGAACGTTTTTCTCTGAGGGACTGCATTCCAAGGGTGAGCCACCGACCAATAGCAGATCTTTTGAGGAAGTGTGGAAATAGTAAGGCAGAAGAAGGATATGACTCTAAAAAACTTCCCAAATTACCCAAAAAAGGTATCTAATATGTCTGTTCTTATGGATGGACAGATTAAATATATTTGTCAATGCAGAGCATGTGATGTGCAGTGCTGTAACTTAAGCACTGCAGTGAGGCATCAGATGGTGGATACTTGTTCTCAATTCCTTCTTTCCTTCTTTGCAATAAAATAATTTGTTTTCAAAATAGTCTAATCCCACCTGACAGACTGCTCGCTTTTTACAGTGATGTGGCTTTAGATGCTGGAAAAATAAATAAAAAAGGGAATTCTGTTCTTCCCACTGTTTTATTAAGCAGTTCCGTAATGTGCTTTCATCATTAGCCTTTTTCCTTTTCCCTTGTTTGTGTGGTTTTTTTTGGTTTTTTTTTTTTTTTGGTTTTTTTTGGTGTTTTTTTTGTAGTGGATATGGAAATAAAAATTGTAGACCGAACATGGATCAGCCTATAAAACTGCAAAAATAGCTTTGCATGTCAAAACCAAAGAGCTATAATTTTAGTATGCGTCTTTATATGCAGATAAGCATGTCCCATTTGCAGGCTTATATGAAATTCATATGTGTGGAATTCTGTCAAAAAAGGTTGCAGGAGTAGGGCATGTTTGGGTGTCAGGAAGACTGCACACTGTTACCACTGGAAACAACATCCAGTAGTGTGCTTGTCATGGTTTGACACTGGCACAATGCCAGTGCCCCATGAAAATATACTTCCCTGGTGTTTGCTGTGAGATGTGACCAGGAAATAAGCAAAGCAGGCCTCTACCTTAGGAAAAAAAAGTTTATTAACTAAACTACAAAAGGAAAACAAACCACACACACACACACACACGCACACACCTGGAAAATGAAAACTCCACAAAAAGCATTTCCTCCTCCTCCCCCCACCACATTTCCAATACATCTTCCAAATTTCAACTCTCCATCCATCACCCTGTAAATACTCAATTCCAGTCCATCAAGAGGAGAGGAGTCCTTCTTGGGGCCATGGTGACCTCTTCCTTGCATGCCCAGCGCTCCCACCACTGGACAAGGAACAGAGCTGCTTCAAGGGTTATCCTTTTAAGGGTGCTTTGACCAGTTCCAAAAAAAGCACAGTTTTCTCTCATCTCGGGACCTCTTGTCCCCCCCATACTTGTCTACCCCCTGGGGCCGGGGGGTCTCCAAAACTGAACCCTCTCAGTTCTGAGCCATCGCCTCCCCCCTGCATGCAGCCTCTGTGTCGCGAGGAAGCACGGTTCTGTCCATGGCTGTACCAAAAAGAGTCCAGCAACCAGCTACTCCATCATCTCTTTCCGGCCTCTTCTTCACTCTCCCAGCCTCACTCACTGCTCCAACTGTCATTCACTTGCTCATTTCTTCTTTATCATCCACTCCATCTCCCCTCCGGGAAAGGTCCAAATGCTCTGTGAGGTCTTCATTGTCTAGAAAGGGGTTAACAAACTTCTGCACGCGGCCAGGCTCCTTCCCTGCTGCACTCACCCCTTCCCCCTCCTTCTCCACAGCCAATATCACTTCAAGGCCACAGGCCCCTACCAGCTTTCTCTCTCATCTTCTGGGGGCTGGGGGGTGCTGCCCAAATCCTCTCGGGGCCTCTCTCCCTCTGTCTCTCCTGGGGGGGCTGCCCAATGCCTCCTGGTGCCCCCCACCACCCTTCCATCCTGAGGGGTCAGGCCTACCTCTGCCGGGCGCAGGTTTCCTCTTCCCCGCCCAGCTCGAAGCCGGGCAGGGGAGGCCTTGCCTCTTTGCTGGCCGGAAATCAAAGAGAGAGCCCAAGGGAGTGCTCTGCTTCTAACCCCTGTGTTCTCAGAGGCGCATCCACCCTCAGTGGCCAAGCCTGGTGTCAATTTAAAATCTGGACACCTATTGGCCTCTGGCCACTCCATTCCCAGAAAACCTGCTTCCTGTAAACCCACGACAGTGCTGTTCTAGCAACAGGTCTTTGTATTTGTACATGTGTTAACATCTTCATATTACCTCAGAGCCTGCAAAATTAAATTATTCTTTGGCTTTGTGGAGGCAAAGTTTTTTTAAGAAAAGTACCTGTTTACATGGAATCAATCGCTATTTCCTTATTTGCATCTAATTTCTAAGCTTCCAATAGAATACTCTCTTCAGTTATGCATTTGAGGTTTCTTGTGTGAGTGGGTTTTTTTGGTGTTTTGTTTATTTTTAGAGTTTTTTTTTGTGGGAGGAGTTTGGGTTTTGTGTTTGGTTTTTTTTGTTAAAGAGTACTAGTGACCTTACTGAATGTAGAAGTGTTGAGAAGAAAACCTTTGGGCTAGAAAGGCGTCTTGTAGTTTGTGCCACAAAATGACTTTCAAGTTAAATTGACCTAAACTCTATGAAAACTACCATTCCATTTCTGCCAATGGTTTCTCATAAAACTCCTGGATTTTTACCCAAACACTAAGTCGTTATGAGCATTCTGAGTTAAGGTTATGCTTTGGTGTCATTAAACACCACCTTCTTGGGCACTGTGGGGAGTAAGTAGTCCGAGTGCTGGAGATAATGTGTCTTGGAGCAGAAGAAGGCTTGGTGCTGCTTCCTTCCTGCCTTGAATCTTAGTACAGGGAATCAGCTGCCTTCACTCTGCTTTCTGAAGTTGGCAAATAAAATAATGTAGAAGATGATGGCTGATATTCCCACAGGTGGAAATGTGGGGGAATGCTCTACAAAAAAATAAAAAATCCCAACATTTTCAGGGAGTATAAAATAAAAATATACTATATATAAAATAGGACACAGCCATACTAACAGAAAGATGGACGAGGTGACCAAAAGGATTCTCCCTGTAATTTTTGATTGTAATAAAATAATTTCTTAACAAAAAAAAATTATATATATATATATACACATGAAAGTAGTAAGGGACTGTATGTGTGCTAGTGACCGTAAAATCTATGTTGCTCTCAATTCTCTTCCTCTGTCTGTGGCCTGCACGGCACCTGGAAACTAGTTCAAAATGGGGCAGGAAATTCTAGGCCAAGGAGGAGAAGATTACCTCTGGAACAGGCATCAAGGACAATAGCCTATTGTGGGGGGTTCAGTTTCCTTGACTGTTCTTGTTAGAATGTTGGAGATGTTTTTAATACTAAATGATGCTTAACTTAAGTGGTATTTTTTGCGTTTAAAGTAGATACCTATGTCAGCAATTGTCAAGTATCCTTCAAGGCTAGCACAAAAGCAGTAGAACAAACTGTGATTGTAGATTGAAACCTTAGAAATAAAAACAAAGCCAAACCCCTTTCTCCTTCTGGCAATTGAGAATTGTGTTGATTCTCTCTCTAAATATATCAAACCCCCAAGTGTGTGGTTTTTTTCCTGTAGAGGGTGAATGAAGTTCACATTCTTACAGTTGTGCCGGTATCTTTGTAAAGCTGTGCTGCAAAATGGAGCCGTGAAACAAATTAGAAAATGAAACAAAACTGATGACCTGAAGGTTTTTAGAAATTATGAGACCTTATGTTTCTGGTGGGATCTACAGAAAAATTGTACTGGCACTGAAAGGAATAGACTGATTTGCAGGTGGTTGTGAGTTGTTAGCAAGGAGAGGGGTGTGACAGCAAAGAAGATACAGCTTTAAGCTGTGCCCCGGTTTTTAACTGTTAACACTTCTTTTTCACAAAATAGCAGTCATCTCCCTTATTTTAGTAGGCATTTAAAGACTGTCATTTTGCTTTACAGATGTAGATAAAAGTAAGGCGCTTAAATATGTATGTTTGTCCCTTTAGTATTGCTACTAATGCAAAGATAGGTTGATTAAAACTTATTCTTTTCAGAGGCAGGAAAGATAAATTACTTGCATCGAATTTGTTAAAGTTGATGCATTGGCATTTCTTTTTAATTAAATCAGTTAGAAGGAGAAGAAGATAAATATTTTAAAAAGTCCCACAAATTAAAAAAGCAGGAAATTGCTTAGCACCTTTTTTTTTGTAATCATGTTTGTCCTTGTTTATCTGAAGTGCTATTTGATTAGATTGTTTTTCTGCTGTTAGTAGTGTTGTTCATACGCTCAACCTTAAAATGACATAATTTTTACCCCAAATAATTCACTTTAAAAGAGCTGTCTGTATAAAGTTTTAGAGATGAACATATATTGTGCTGCTTTAAAATAATACCTGTTTTAAAATAATTTTCCATTGTGTCCAAACATAAACCAAAGAATACAATAAGAAGAATTTGATATGTAAGTGAAGTACATAGAACTAAAAGGTACAGGTGTGAAATAGCAATGATAAGAAAGAAAGTCTTATGTGATTGTAAACAGCATGCGTTATGAAAGAGAAAACAGGAGAGGAAGAAGAATGGGAATTAAGGAAATGTCAACGTGGACCACATTTAGTGTAAATATTGGGCAAATTAGTAATAGATAGATAGAATGAATCCAAAACACTTTGGGTTAAAGGATTAAGAGTGACATGAAATGTATGAAATTGATCAAGGCAGGAAATGAATGGCTGAGAATCAAACTCCTCTTTGAGCTGCAGGAATTAGCCTACCACTCTGTTCTCGCAGCTAATAATTGGTGTGTATCTAAGGGAGCTAAGGAAATAATGGATGTGAGGGATATTCCTCGTAATATATCCAGTGATTAAAAAAAATAAAAAGAAATTATGAAAGTGTCCAAGAAAAGCCAAAAAAGGGTTGCAGTTATCAGGGCAACTGCAACTGAAATGAAGAGATTCTTGTCTATGATTATGGTGATTAATATCAAAAGGATTTCAATATATTCCTTTAGTATTTTAAGTAACATTTTCAAGGCGGGGAAAAAACTGAGTACATCACTGGAAATGGCTAAATATTTGGTTTGGAAGAAATGGTTTCAAACTTTGAAAAGTTTGAAATTTGAAATTTTCACACTGGGAAAGTGCTGTCCTCAGCTAAGATGTGAGAAGTAGACATTTGTGGGGTACATGTTGAAAATTCTCTGTAAAGCAAAGTACTTGGACTTGCAGAGGTATCCCTGCTTTAAGCGGGGAATCTGGGGATGGTTGGGCCAGATGGCTTCCTGGGGCCTATTTTCAAGGTAAATTTTTCTCCAGTTATGCAGAGATTTCATTTATGAAAATGTAAATAGGACCTTCTAAAGAACCCTGAAAAAGAGGCTGAAGAGATTAATGGAAATTTTGTATTTAATCTGCCCTGTTTTGCTTAAACAAGAATAGTGAGGTAGAATGTGCAGGTTCCAAAGATGAACCTTTTGTGCAAGGTGCCTAATTTGTTTTGACTCTTTCTAAAAACCATGCCGTATTAGTCAGTTGGTCACATTTTTCATTTTGAGTTTCATGTTAAGGTGTCCAACTGAATTTTCATTAGAAATGCTGCTTAATGGGACATGTAAAAAAAGAAAAACAACCTATAGCATTGCAGATGAGTTCTTCAATGGAATTGATTCTCATTAAAAATCACTCAGTCTCTATTAGATAATGGAGAATAACAAGTAGCTCATAACCTGGCAGACTTGGGACCTCTGTCAAACATTAATCAGTAGTATGATAGTTAGCATAGCCTGGCATTATAGTAATTGTGTGAAACATGCACAATAAGGAGCAGTTTGACAAGAATGAGCATCAAAATAAGGTAAAAGCTGTTTACAGGATAAAGGACCAAAGGCAATACTTGTTCTGTGCCTAGAGTGCAAATTCTGTGGAATTCCATATTTTATGTTATGTGAAAATAGTATTTGGGTATATATTTATGGTTCCAGTTACTCTGGGCATGGCTTGTAGTTTAAAAAACAAACAGCTTGAGACCTGGATTCTGATCTCTCGTGACTCTTTATGATTATGGATTTAGTTTATTTTTACTAGAGTAATACTAGGGATTTAAGTTTGTTTAGTACCAATAAGTAGAGTAGCATTTAATGGAAACATTTTTCTATTTCTTCTATGAGACTGTAATCTGATTCTGCATTTTACAGTGAGTGAGGCATGAAGGTTAAATATTAAAATTAATTAATTTTTTATCCCTGAAAATCTTCAACATTTGTAATGTTGACCTTAATTTTTGCTGCATATTCCTTTCTAAACTCTGCAGTGTTCTGGAGAAAATACATTTTTGTAATTGGTAACTTATATGATTAATTTCCCTTGGAAGGTCTGAAATTAGTGGTAGATTTGTTTTAACTTGTTCCTTTGTGTGTAAATAAGATTAGCATTTGTAAATTCCTTGCAGCCATGATCCATTTTTGTTGTGCTTAAAAATAGCAGATTTTTGCCACAATTGGAAAATGTTCTTCAGACTACTGCTAAAGGCAGTTATTGATTTTAGTCCAGCACTTTCATATTTCTTCATATCAGTGTTCTAACCTGTTTACTGTTATGTCTTGAATTCTCTGCTTTCTTTAGACGCTAATTTTAATACGATGCTAATGCTCTCTAGAAAAATCGTGGAAATGCTGTGGAAGTTTTGGATTCTGCATAGCTTTGCCTCTCTTTTTCTCAAGTAACGAGCAGCAGCGCTCCTTATTTTAATGCACTGGCTGCTAAAATTGCATCTTGACTGTACTTCAGTGTGACAAGCTGCGGACCCAGTTAACACCTGTGCCCGAGCTGGCGTGTGCCATGGGCAGGCACGTGCCTGTGCTGTGCCACCAGCTCAGGGCTATCAGCACACACGGCTGGCGGCTGGAGCCATCGGTGGGGTGTGCAGTCCCAGAGCATCCCCTGGCACCTGGCACTATGCCTGTGCCTCCACAGTGCCTCCACAGTGCCTCCACAAGCAACTCGGGCGTCAGGAGTGTGCTGATGGGGCTTCCCTTAGAGGCGCAGCCAAAACACGACACTTCTTTCAGTCCACTGCAAACACCACCAGCTTGAGGGTAGTGTGTGAGGGCGGAGAAGCTGGGCAGTTTGCTGGGGAATGTGGAGTAGTGCATGGCTGCATTTCTGTGGCATTGCTGAGTGGTCTTTGTAGGATCACTTCATAAACCTACTGAAGGTGTTTGTAAAACAAAAAAAGTACTAGCCAGTTGTTGGACTGAATTCACATTTAGTTTTCGGAAAGTGTAAGGAACAGAAAGATGGTAGTAAAATGTTACATTGCTATAGTTAATAAATAAAAAAAGTTTTTAGAAAGTGTATTATAAAACAAAAAATATTGATTATTATTAGGCTAAGCTTGGAAGCAGGATTTTGCTTGTTTTTTTGTTTTTTTCTTTAACTGTGGTAATCTGCCAGTGGAAGGTGCTCATCCTTACATGCAATGATTGCTGGTGGTAAAGTTACGTTGTGCTTGTTACAATACATAGTGGCAATAGTAATGCTGTTGCCTTCCTGACTTATTTATCCTAATAAAAATTATTTTTTTATTTAAAGTAGAAAAGAATCACACACCGAAGTATGTGCCCTACATCCCTTTGGGTCTTGTTTCTTTTGTTGATTAAATTCTAATATTTAGGCTTTTGAAAAGTTTTGGAAATGCAAAATTAATCCTTTCTTTCTTTATTATATGAAACAAATTTTGCAGTGAAAGAGGAGTTGAGGTATTATTTTTTTTTCTCTCTTAATGCTCTTGTGAATTAGTAATGGAAACACTTTTTTCTGAGAACGTATTTTCGCATAAAGTCATAGATTCTAATCTAAATTTTCTATATTATTCCTAAGTGGTTAAAAGTTAAAAAAAAAAATCTCAAACCAACCTGAATTCTGTAATCTGAAACAGACTAACAGAGATAAAATATTAGCAAAAGGTCATGCTGCATTTTGGTGGTAAGCTCAGAAATAGAGCCCAAGCACTTTCTCCTTGGAAGCAAGGTGTCTTAATTCTGCTTCTTGTGAACAGAAGGGAGCAAGGATATTTGTGATGTGTTTTGTAACAGTTGATGAACTCTGAACTATTCTTACACAGTCAGATTCTCAGAAGTAATAAGCATGTCTGAGGCATAGCCATATAAAATAAGAAATTCACACATGCTTTTATTGTCTTTAATCCTGTGCTGTAACCATTTTGTAGGTCTGGACTGTGTTATTGCAGCTTGCTTTTTTGTTTTACTTTTAGCAGTGCAAATATGACATGCAGAGCAACATGGTGGGGGAGTAAAGGAGTGGATTTTGACAGTCATGATGTTTATTGCACAGTTAAAACAGTGTGAATGAAACTTTAGATTTGCATCTCACTGGGGCTATCTGTTTTAAGTAAGGTTTTATGAAAGTGGATAATCTGAAGAAATCTTAAAATCACTGGGTGTATTGCCTTGCTTTCTCTAAGATTTGCATTTACAGTGGCCATTTATGCCTACCTCAGAGGAAGAGCTTATTTACAGCTTCTTGTGGCATGTGAGTTGTGGTAACTTGTGACAAAAGTGAAAACTAGGCATAATTTTTAGACTAGATTTAATCTAATAGTTCTGTCTTTCAGGTCTTTGACTTGCAGACATATTCATTATTATTTGAATAATTTATTACAAACACTCTTATCAGGATATGTTATGTATTATTCTAGTAATTTTTCTGACATCATAATTTGATGGATAGCTTGCTTGTTGAAAGTAAAAAGCATGTTATTTACTTTTTCTTGATTAATTTTTTTTATGAGCAAGGGATTAATTAATTCCTTATGCTTTATCAGTCCAAGTGATCTAGTTTATTACATTATGTCCATGATACCCATGACCTTAGGAAAGCCATAACAATTCCAAATGACCTCTCCTGTTTGCCCATGTCACTTTAAAGGACAATCCTAATAGGGAAAATGGCAGCAAGCAGAAAGAAACATGCTACATGGGAAAAAAGTACCTTTTTCTTTCTTGTTTCTATATTTAGGTTGAAATACCTAATTTGTATTTTGAGAGCCCAGGTTTTTATCATCCAAGTAACCTAAGTAACCTGAATTCTGCATTTGGAATGTCAGTTTTAGTAATTGACATTTATATTCATTTCTGGACCACAATTCAGCCTCTTTGCAGTAATCAGAGAACTCAGTGCAACAGTTACTATGAGCGTGGTACACAATCTAAATATATTTGTGGAGGTGGTTTTATAGCTGTCTGTTGAGGCATACTGTATGACTTTGTCCTAAAAGATACTTTTAAATTGACATTTAAAAGGAATAAGCCCTTGTTTCCCAAATTTCAGTGTTTGTAAACAGGACATTGTGATTTAGTGGAACTGTGAATAATGTGGCAGGCACTAATATAAATTCTGGTCTAGTGGGTATTTTCGCCTAAATACAATAATAATACAATTTTTTTAATAATACAATTTGACAATCAATGAATCATAAAACATGGATGGAAGTTGGAGCAGAATTGTTGTGCACTATGGAGATACCTAAATATAATGTTACTGCTGTCATCAAAATCATAGGACTAGTCCATTGAATAGAATAATTGCATGCAGCACTGACTCAAAAGAAAACAGTTGTCTCTTGTTCATCTTTTTGCTGTGGCCTCTTTTTTTCAGTAGCAATTAGAGAGTGTGTTAAAATCAAGTGAAGTGTATCACTGTAGGGCGCATGTGGAGACTTTCTTTCCTAAATCAGATACTGCAGCTTAGCACAGTTTATGCAACCCAAGGTCGCATAAAAGATTTTATCATTACATTGTTTCAGACTTATATTTTAGCTTTTTCTAGTGTGTGAGCGTAAGACTCTACACCTTGGTTTTGTTTTCTTTTTTTTTTTTTTGTAGTAGTAGTAGTGGTAACGTAAAAGGTTAAGGAACATTTTACATCTAAAATTGTGTTTCTGATGAACTCCCATGTTCCCATAGCAATTTTAGTAACCACACGCTGTTTAACTGGAAGAGCAACTTGAGGATATTGCCTGGTTTCTCTCTACCTCCCATGGTAAACCTTCTGTTTGTTTTGTGAATTTAGTAGTCAGAGGTGCGTGGATAAAACTTGCTGTCTCCTACTTAATGACATTTCACAGCCAGCAAGGCTGCCAAACTGCTATACAACTTTCCTTTTTACTTCATTAAGCAACACAGAGGAACAGATCGCAACAATTATTTTCTATCGTAATGCCTCATGTTGACTGAAACACTTGAGTCTTAGAAATAGAGCAGTACCATAAAATAAAAGGCTTAAATGGGTGATGGACATCTTCACAGCTCCAAATAGGTCTAGTGAGTGAAAAAGTGCAGAGGCCCAGGTTAAGAAAACTGAGCTTTTTCAGATAAGCGAAGCATGACTTGAAAATGGTGAGTAAAGGTTAATCTATGTTTATCATAGTATATTATATTAGAGATAAAATTCAAACTTTTTTTTCAGCAAAACCACACTGAAGGAACAAAATGGACCTAAGTGTTTATGCTTTCCCCAGTGGTAACATTTGAACTGTATTGACACTTAAAATAATCTGTGTACTGTTTTGCAAAGAACGTGACTGTATCAAAAGTTCTTTAGTAGCTGTCTGACCAACCTGCATCTGTGATGCTCTAAGGATAGGGCAACAGTAGTCTTATAATCCTCTTCAGATACCAAAATGGATTGCAATATGAATTGTTTACTTGTGGTTATGGAGTTTGTGATTTCATATGTATATTTTGGTTTTCAAGAGCTGTAATTAAAAAAAAAAGAAAACATATTTCCTTCTTTCTCCCTGTCTTCTCTCCAACAACAAAAAATTGGCCCCCCATTCATCTATAATAGTGGTTTTGGCACATGGTGTTTTGTTTGTTAAAAGGCAAATAGACTCAGTGCTTGTGTTAGCCTGCCTTCAGGGGTTTTTTCCTTTCAGTCGCAGATCAGACAAAATGTTCAAGAAGAGAAGGTGAAGAGTGGACAGTAAGAAAGTGCTCTATGTGCCGACCACTGTATCCATTTGAAACACGACTGTGGCCTTGGGAGAAGCCTGCAAGTCAGTTAGAATATAATTTGATCTCCGCAGAATGTGATAGCAAATCATTAGTACATATATGTGTTTCAAAAGTGTTTTTTCTGTTGTACGTGGGCATAGATCACAGTTAATGGCTGGACTGTGGTGGTGGTGTTAATTGAGGTTGTGTCTTGCTGAGGACTTACTTTGCTTGTGAGTTCAGATTTCACTGGAAACTGGGCAATCATTATGATGATGCATTTGCAGAAGAAAAATTGCCACTTCAATGAGTTTACAGTGTGATAAATTGTGGACAGCACTTGGGGAGGGCTGGAAGATAGCCTGCTATTGTTTAGTGTTTTTACATTGCATTGAGAACAGATAGATTGTTACAGCAGAGGATAAATATATTATTGTGAGAGTTTTTTGGGGTTTTTTTGGTCTTGTGTCCGGTAAGGAGAGTAGGTTTTGGAGCTTTGTCCTTGTAATTTTTCATTGGTTGAAGACTTGTGTTACTACTCAATTTACATATTGATGGCACCTCCTGTCAGCTGCTTTCAGAGTTAAATCAGTAGCATGCAGATTACTTTGATAATACTATCTGAAAATATTCCAGAACACACTGCTGTGGGATAGAACACGCTGAATTAATCTTGCACTTGAAAATTAGACCTCTGCAATTCTGATTGTTTCTGTCCTTCAGACAAAGCAGGACGAAGACAAAATAGGAGAACTGACTCTTATAGAAAGCAATTTTGAAGTGTTGTCCCAAATTTCCACTATTTCTTTATTTGTGTTTGTTATTTTAGCCTGCTTATCACTTTAAATTTAGGTGATGATTTCTAAAATAGTGTCTAGGCTGTCAGATACAGTTATTTTGATAAAATAATTTTATGTCTGAAAATATGACATTTCATTGTCTGAGATTCTGTTACTTTTTCTGGCTTCAAAAATTTTACCCTGATCCTCTGGCCATTTCAGCTTATTTTTCCAACACAAACCTGAAATAATGAAAATACTGAATTATTTGAATTGAAAATATAGAAATTAAGCTTTGTGCAGCAAGGTGAGCCATGACTTGATAAGTAATCAATTTTGCTAATTCTGCATTGAATTGATTGTAGAGGAAACCACTGGGAATTGTCTTCTGCTATATTTTAGGATTTTCCCTGTATGATTTTCTGTAAGGAGTCCACAGAGATCACTTTGTTGAGTAATGGGTTAATGTAATTAGTTGAGTAGACATAAATTCTCCTTCTGCGTTTAAACTAATGAAACTGCAAAGAGGCTGATTGTATTCCCCTGCTGCAACAAGCAAAACCAGGAGATTTTTTGATGTGATTTTTAAGAAAATATGGAAGTGCAAAAACTTATTTCTGTTGCTATAGGAAAGGCATTACAGATGCCAACTCCTCATTAGGATGATACTCCATAAATCATACAGCTCTATACAACTCTACAATGTGTGCTGACTGACCCAGTACTCATGCAGTGTCCCAGAGCTGTGGTGGATAGAGTGGAAAAAGACAAAAGCGATGGAGAGCAAAAGGCAGTAAGTTTTTTGGACAGATGACGTACAGAATTTCTCCTGTTAAAATACTGGCTGTTGTTTGCCTACTGTATGTCTTAGTCCACTGCAAAATAGTCAGTCATGCTTAAGAAAACTAAAAGATGTCAAACCAGAACCAGACCTACCACTGAGTTTCCAGTTTATTTTTATTTTCTTGCTTCAGGAGGTTAAAGAAAATCAGCTCTTCTGCACCAGTAAAGGAACCTATAGAAACAAGTATGCAAGAGCCAATAATAATGATTGGCAGTGCAGTCTGTTAAGTAACAGAGAGATCAGGCTGAAAATGTTAAGCTTTTTAAATAGAACTTTTAATATCCCATTATCTTCTTAATTAGACGGTAAATCAGGAGTTGTTTTAATTACCACTAAAGGTCTTAAAGAAAAAGTATGAGCCGATACCTTATTAGTGTTACTGTGGTGGTTGACAAATCTGGAAGCACCAAGGACAAGTTGTAGAACCCCATTCATTATTAAAGACAAACTTAGTAGCTTGTAGGATACTGCGAACACACTACCAGTCAGTTTTCTTTGCTGTAAAGTTCAAGTGTATGCATTGTGCATGTTAGAAGTGTCTTGGCTTTGATTAACTCTGCCTGTAGGGAAAGAGCTGTAAGGTAAGAGGAACAAGTATACACGTGGTTTCTCACAGTTGCCGAGTTTTTCTCTGAGTGCTAAAGCTTGCTTTTGTATAAACTCACAGAATTATTATAAAGCAAAGCCTAAAAATGAAGGCAGTAAGGGTCTTCATTTTCAGACTTGGTCTTTCTTATGAATTTGTTATGCTGAGCTTGAAGTACTACATGCTTTTACAAGGTAAAAGTGGGGTTTTTTTTCCCCCACATTTGCTGGGATATTGCATTATTTAAGAACTGTTTTTAAAAATAAACCCAAGCGTATGAAAGGTGACTGGACATTGAGGGCTACAGTAACATTTGCATCACTGGTCTTCTACTTCCTTTTGCTACATTTGGGGTTGGAAATATTTCTGAGAAACACCGTATCTGAGAATCTTGGAATGTTTTGCCCTAATTTGATATTTGTTCAGTGCTTGCACAATACAGCTCAAGTGACATGAAAACTGAGAAGACATGAGAAGACATGATTTTGGGAGACCATGCAATATTTGCTTTAAGTGCTTATAGTGCTGCAAGCTTTGGTGTTTTTAACATGAATTTTTCAATTTGCCTTTATTCTCACAGGTTTCATGTGAGAATCTTAGATTACATTTCATCTGAAAAGGGGTGAGCTCTTTTTGAACTGAAACCTAAGTGCCTTGTTCAAAAGGAGAGCTTTTACCATGGTTGCCAGACATAAAGATGACAACCTGCATACTTGTTTGCAGTGTTTCTTTTAATGTTGACATCCACATAGCTATAACTGGATTACTCATAAGGAGTAATTATTTGCTGGAAAATACAGAATCTTTTCTTTTATGTAGAGAATGGTGGGTGAAAATGGTAAAATTGAGATGAGGATTTATTCCAGCTTTTTAAAAGGTTGAAACTTTCAGATCAGAGATTGTATTTGCATGTTGTCTCTGAGTCAGTTCAAGAAAGAAATAACATATTTATAACATCTGTTAATAAATATTTGATCAATTGAGCATTGTAAGGTCTGGAAGTTGGATAAAATACTGAAACATAGCTGGATAGCTATGCAACCATTCTTTATTTTTTATTTACAATCTGAAGTGATGATATTTAAAGTGCAAATAATCTACAGGTAAAAATCTGTTCCTGTGGAATAATGTAGCCTTTTTAAAATAAATAAATTTATAGTAATGTGTCAAGACAGTATTGAGAAAATAGACCCCAGCCACCTTCCTTGAAAAATAAGTAATAAATCATTCAGTATTACCATTTTTTAAAAAGTGAAAACAAATCTTAAACAATACTAATGTTCAGATCAAAGTGGGAATTTGTGGCACATGTGGCCATCATAAACCCAACAAGCATCTATTGTGTGGTTTCTTCTACTTTCTTGTATTTGCATTTAATTGGGTTGATCATTGTGAAGTGTAAAACTGGTTTAGGTATGAGGGATTTCTTACATACTGTAATTTTGAACTGCACATGGGAGGTACTGAACAATGCATACCGAAAGCTACATGTACAACCCATTTACTTTAGTGCACCCAATTATTTGCAGATAAAAAAAGGCAGTTTTAGTCTGGAAGACTGGTATTCATGCTTTCACCTCTGTGCAGTGAAGAACTGTCTGCTGTTTCATCAATGCCTGTTTCAGACAAATGTTTTTCCTTCTTGTTTCAGCCATTGCTGTCACTACCCACAGGTGATAAAGCAGTAGAAAGCAAACTTTTATCATCTAGAACCACTAAATATAGGAAAGAGAGAGAATGATGCATTTAAAATGCTCCTATTTAAGATATGTAAAGCAGAATTAAAATTTGGTTTCTTATCAAAGTGTAAGGCTTCAGTGCCTGAACTGACTCCAGAAGCAAAGCAGCAGTATATGTGAAGCAATGCTACTTTCAGGCAGGTTTAGCAACACACACCTAAGCTTCTTATCTTGGTGTCTGCCTTTCACAAATGCATACAGTAGCCTACTTAATTCTTGCAATTATTTTAACAAATTTCTAAATGCCTGCAAGCAGTGGCTGCTATGTGAGAAAAAAATTCACCCACAGCAAATCCAGCTGAAATGCAGATATAGGTTCATCAGCTTTTTCCTGTTGTAGCATCTTTTACAGTATTTCAGCTTAATTAGTTTCAGAACTCTGAAAGAACACAGCTATATTTCATGTCCATTGAAGCTTTCATATTTCTTTGAAGTTTTCACAGTGTCTATAAAGAGTGGGAAAGGAAATACTTAATGCAATTTTACAACAAGAATAAAATATTAAAAATAGTTCATAAGCTTAATAATCATAGGAAAAGGGTTTTTTCTGTTTTTTTTTTTTTTACTTTTATATGTACATTTTAGAATTATAGCTTTAACTTCCACAATTCTTTTATTAACACTGTTGTTAAGAATGTATAATAAACTATTAAAGAGATTTCTGAAATACAGCAAGGACATCCAGTGTTCAATACAATACTGATTTTAATTATATACTGTTCTTATCATGCATCTTATTCTAGCCTGTCTTCTTATTAATGATATATTTGTTGGAATTTAATACCATGGCACATGGTTTTGATTTTAGAGTTTTTTTTGTTTAGTTAGTTTTTCTTTCTCTTTAAGGAACAGTTTGGTCCTCCTAGTCAAATTTCATGGCTTCTAAGTTAAATTTCATATGAAATGTAGGGAGGAAAGATCATTATGATGCTTAAGTTTTCAAAAGGAAGAATCGTAGGAGGGAAGCCTTTCTTAGTAGCATCCAGAAAGCAGAGCGTATTGAATTCACTCGTTTTGTGCAGTATACCTTTGTTTTGGCATTTGTTATCACCTGGCAGTAACCTCCATCAGGGACTGTGATTTAAGGTCTCTGGTCTAGATGCTGTTAGCAACATACTGTTCATCTCCATTCTCTGCTATCTCAAAAGTATCACACCAGTCTTTACCTCAGAGGGTTAGTCCTGGTCAGTCACTGTAGGAGGCATCACGCTGTCTATGCAACAGCCTCGTGCCAGTGAGGGAGGTGTACTGGTGCTTCCTGTGCTTGCAGGTGGTGTCTTGGGGACCTACTCTGCCTAGTGGTTTTCTGTGCTTTAAGCCAGTGCTGTTTGGAGCAACTTTCCTGAGATGAGATTTTGTCCTTTTATATTCCAGCTTGAGGAAAAGGAGTATTGCAAAGGAAGAGTGGAATTAATATGTTTTACTTCAGGCTAAATATTGAACTATGATCTATGTAGTAATTGCAAATTGAACTCTGCCACAGGTAGTGATGTTGGTCTTGCAGAAGAAGGACATTATGAATTTTTTCTGGTCATGGGCTTGTGCTAAGTTATTGAACAATTGCTTTGGGTAGAATAGCAGTAGACCAGGGCGCTTTGCTGTGTGTTTCTATTGTTTGTAACAAATTGTCATTTTGCCTGTGCCATAACTTCATCTAAAAGTAATATATTTTATTTAGACTGAGTATTGGAGTGATACACATAAGGTAGTACATACTCAGGTACCTTGAAGAAAGCCCTGAGACTTGAAAATTGCAGTGGAGATGTAGCCAGTTTCTCAGAATATTTTGCTGGGGTGTTTCAAATATGAGTTTTGGACAGAACAAATTGCACTTAGAGAACAGAACAAAAAAAGCAGTCTGTTGTAAGGCTGTCATCTTGGGGTGTAGATACATATTTTTAGGCAGCTGATCTGAGATTGTCCTGTATATAGCCACCAGTAGGTAGTGGATATTAATAACCTGGACAGTTTTAACAGATGCTGTGATCAGATAAAGCTGTCTTGCGGTTGTATTACACAGTTTTTATGTCACTGAGTAATTGAAGCGCATGGAAGAAACCACCAGAGGGTGAATATCACAGCTCCTGATACCCTACAGATCCATACTGTGATTTAAATAATTGTAAGTGCCTAGTCGGATTACCATAGGGCAGAGCACACGTATAGCCTGTATATTTAACCTTGTGGTTCTTCATCTTGTGTAAATACTAATTTTTTATTTGTATTCTCTTGTATTGGTACTTTCACGTTTCCACCCACAGATGCAGGCTATGCTTTAGGAATATAGGGTAAGAGCTACACAAAAAATGATTAGATTTTCAATGTCACATTAGATTTAGAAGTTTGCTATATTTTTTCAGCCATTTTCCTCAATCATCATCTCTTTTCAAAAACTGTACCATTAAAATAAAATCCCTCTTCTTGATCTGTTTCAAAACTGATGGACAAGCCATAAATAGGAAAATTACGTTGTCTTTTTGTAGCTCTTACACTACCAGGAATGTCTTCCTCAGATTAGCAGCAGAAGGAAAAATGACCATGAAACAGAAAATTAGTGATGGTGTTACTTTTGAAAGGTAACTTTTAAGTGACAATTTCTATGGAAAACATTTTCATTTAAATTATTATTATTATATCTTCTTTGTTTGTTATCATGGAATCCTTCATAATGTTAGTTAATCGAGTGACTTCAGTAATCAAATATTTCTTGTCAAATAAGTGATTTTTAGAGAACTAGTGGAAATGCTGGTGTCTACTGAGATTATTGTATACTTCCAAAGAAGACTAAATATGTTTAAGCAGAGAATGCTGTTTTTCTTGAAAGGACAAATCTCGCAGAGAAAAGTTATTGCCAAAGATACTTAATATTCTGGTTATAGGTGAAGGGCTGTATGCTAGCAGGGTGGAAAAGGAATCCAGCATATATGTTGCTCAGTCTAATTATAACATTACAGATGGCCATTACATAAGGAATGCCTCCAAATCAATATCATCCATGCAGAGAGACTTCTAAGCGTATACCTGATCCTGAAAGAGCAGCAGCTTGCTGTTTTTCCCCAGGAATGTAGCACTTGAAGCAGCAAGGAAGACCTTCCCTTCCAAGTTACCTTCTTGGTTGTGCTGATTTGGTATTTACATTTGGTTTTCCCTCCCTGATCACCATGCTACCTTCCTTAACATGGTTTTCTTTTTATTGTATGCATGCATCAAGCTGAACCACATATTAGATGGAGACAGTTATGCTTTATTAAAAATGAATTATGTATACCCTTGTTAGGATTTTTTCATTACAAGGAAGAGAAGGGTGACTCAGAGATTGAATTTCGCTGAAAGGGAGTAAACCAAGCTAGCAAGGAAATAATGTACAGAAATCATAGTTGCCCAAGCTAAATTTGTCTTCAAGTGCCTACAGAAACTGGCAGTGAGCTTTCAATAACAGCTGTAATTAAGATTAGTGTGTTAGCACACTATCTGCAAGCACAGGCTCTTGCAAACTGGAAGGAAAAGTAACTGAGTAATATAACAGTAATATAACAGTGGTGGGAATTGGGCTAACAAGTTGCACCTTTTAAATGATGTTTAGGCCTAATACAGAATTAGACATTAAATAATTTATCATATTTTCATACTGAATGAAAATACCTCCCCACTGCTAGGTAAAGAGCTTGTGACCTTTCCTGCCCTTGGCAGTGCACAAAGAGGATTGTGTTTGTATCCATGGTTCTTATAGTTCCCATTTGTAACTAAGCATACACTTGTGTGATTAGTTATGTTCAATTCTATTACTATCCACTTTTAAAATGAAAAAAAAAATATAAAATGTTAGTTTGATGGTGCAATCTGCACAGGTTTAAGTAGTGTAGTCTTCTACCTAGTCTTCTGTGTAGTATGCACAGTTCTAGAATATATTGCTTTTTTACAGCTGACTGAGTAGAGAATTTTGAAGGGTCTGAACACCAGGGATTTTGGATTTGCCTATGCATCTGTCTTGCTGGATGCACGTTCATAAACTAGCCAGACTAATGCAAATAACTAATGTGCTAGATGAATCAAGGTAATATTAGAGGAAGACCATTGCTGGTCTGCTTGGATTTCTGGACATGTGTCTTTTCATAGCAGAATACTCTTCATTAGGATAATGTGAAACTTCTGGGTAGATCAACCAGTGTTTTTAAAGTGTGCTGCCCCCCATTTGAAAAAAGTAGGTGCCCTGCTAGGTTGCTATGCGTAGGTTCAAATAAGTATTACAGATTTAGCATATGGACTAAATTGAACATAGTTAGGCATGATACAGATGGCAAAAGCACATTTCAAGCTTTTACCAGGTCCCTCTAGTTGCTGGGTTGCATGATCTCAGCTACTTCTAATTATGTAAAGCTACTAAACAGCTAGTACAGTCTTTTCATGTGTTACAACTTTAATGCACCCTCATTTATTTTTTTATCTTTAAATTGGGACCTTATTTTTAAAATGCGTTATCTTTTTACCATTTAAATAATGAAATTTATTATCAGTATGATACAGTCTTTGTATGTAATGATACATTGCATGACAAAGTTACGTTTCTTGAAAGATTGAAATCCTTACATAAGGTGCTCACAATACCAGGAGCTTGCTTATATTAAATAGTGTGGTTAGAGTGCTTGGCTTGTTGATTTAGTTTGTTCTACATTGCAGTACAGAGCAGCTGTTAGTTTATTACCATCTTTCTATGGGATTACAATATAAGGATGGGGAGAGAAGAAGCTGGAATTGGCAAATTGGTTAATTATGTAAAACAGCATGAGCTACAAAGTTGTTGTCTGGTGCTGCTGCATTGGGATGTCTTGCAGACATCAAAGATACCCTAAGTTTTTATTTACAGGAGAACCTGACAAAACCACCTCTGCACCTCTGGTGCACTAGTGGTTAGGTCAGAAAAGGTTGGTATTTTGGCCTTTCAGCTAGAGTCTTCAGGCTGAAGAATACCTCAGAGTAAGGAGGTTTTGTAGGCAAGTGTGTGCAAATGGTTTTTCACACTGTATGTATGAAAAGATAATATTTGAAAGAAATGGCAGTCAGAAAAGTGGTATGTGACTTGGAATATGAGTAAGGCACAGGCCTATAGAAAAAAGGACTTCTGAGACCTTCTGGCTTTCAGCAGCAGTAGTATTGTTTATAACCAAACCAAAAAGCATCTTGCTCCTGGGATGTTCCTTGCCGTGACTACTGCTACTAAAAACTATTCAGTGTATTGTTCACCTGGTGATGAAGGCTTCCAGTTCCCAGCACCGCTTGTTAATACCCACTTCTTGTGTGCCAGTGTTGCCTGTAGCTTAAGAGTTTTTCTTCTTCCCTTTTCTTACATCCCTGGTTTGTTTACAGAGACTACTAATTGCCTCTCAGCTTTCATTTTACTACACTAATTAAACAAGCCTCCATTGGTATCCTCTTTATATTGTCATCTCTTTGCTTGTGTGGTAGTTGTAGCTTTCCCCTACACATGCTGGAGCTTAAATCATGAATTTTCTAAGAGAGGTGGCCAGAACTATTCAGAGAGCTCCTGGTGAGATCTTACCAGTTTCTTGTAAAACATCCCCATCTCTACTGAAAATTTGTCCCTTGATATAGCCGGATTGCATATGTCTTTTTGACATCTGTAGCTCTTTGACAGGTTGTATTCATCCCAATTGATTAATACATCTAAGTCATTCTCCTGCTTTATTATTTTGACTTGATGATTCGCTAGTAGAATTACAGTAGAAATTTGTCCTGTTCCCAGAATGCTTGACCTTGTCTTTGTGCTATTGTATTTTGTCATTACTATCGCTTTGGTCCTTGAAGGCTTGCACTGTGATGTTCTGATTTACTCTGTATTGATACTAGTTCCAATTTTATTATTTTTTTAACCATCATCAAGTATTATATTTATGATCCGGGGCTTTTTCTTTATTTTTGCTATAAGGTAATTTCTCACAATGGTTTGTAAGGAACTCCACTCTTAATCTCACTTTTAGTTCAATGGTTTCCTTCCACATTGCAGTCTCATTTTTCCTAGAAAAATCCTTGCTGTCTTGCATTCAGTTGGGTTTTCTGTATCTTACTTACTAGTGTGCCTACAATATGATATTTTAAGATTTAGTGAAGTACCTGTTTTTGTAAGACACATTGATTTCAGCAGTCTAAATTATTAGTTATCTTCAAAATTACTTACCCTGGGCTATTGTGCTTCTGTGTGTGTACATAACTAAGTCCAGCCATTTTTGTTTGGGTGAGAATCTGTTCATTAAAATGCAATATGAAGTTGATGAAAATGCTAAATGAAGAAAATTAGGTTCTTCAGTGTCAGAAGAACCATTAGTGACCCTTAGCAGTCTCTCTGAATTTCTTATGAAGTTTTATGAATGTAAAATGTGATTATTTGTAAGCTTATCTGTGCCTTTTTATGAGACCTTTAGTTGTAAGACAGTCTAGGCATACTTTTCAAAAGTGTATTAGGTAACTGGGAACCCTGGTGACACTTCATTTTTGGATTGTAAAATTAATGTAGGCTCAGAAGTACATTGAGTTCCTGCTTGCTTCATGCTGAGAGAAAGAGGCAGAGCATTTGACAAAAATTTTTGTAAGATACTAAGTTTTCTTTTTTATGATGAAAAGGAATACCAAGGACATTAAAAAAAAATAAATCGTGAATATTCCACCGGCAGGCCATCCACAATATTACAGAACACCTTAATACACTATTCAAGCCTGTCTTTCTTGAATGGAAACATACTATGCAAATCTGCTGAAAAAGGCCTGTATTAGTGTATGCCTGCCTTAACCAACATGACTGTTAGACATGATTGTTAGATCCTATCTGTGTCAATCTTGCTAACCTTCATCTTGATAGTACCTGACTGTCTCCTTTGTATTTAAAAATAGAAATGACAGTCTCTCTCCCTCTGCCTTTTAGCTTGATTAGCTCATAGTTGAAGGTGTGAGACACTTGAGGGAAAAGCTAAATTGAAGGGTTGAGGCTCCCATTCTGCATGTGGTTAAGATGCATTGTTCTTCCAGGAGCAATTGCTGCCAGTCTTGTCTTTTGTCACAGTCACATGAAAGTCTTTAGTTTCAGTGCTTTCTGTTGTTTGTGGGTTGTGCTGGTGTGGAAGATTAAGGTTGTTGTGCTGATGGAATAGGGAATGGAGAGGGAACCCAGCCTTTCAGCAGCTGGTGCAGTAAGAAACACTGGGAGATGCTTAAGGCTGTGCTCAGGACACAGCAAAAGCTGCATCAGGGCAGTGGGTGCTCGCCCTCCTGTCATGTAGGCTTTCTAAACTCATTTATGTGTGAACTGTATTTCTGTTAATGTGCTCGCAGTGTTTTCTCACCATGATGATTTAAATAATTCAAGGCGGAGGTCAGGTATATGTGGTACAGTTTGTTTTTTGTCTATCATGGGCAGTGATGGAATGAAAGGTTACTGTCTATCGATGACTGTGAGTGGTCTTTCTCCCGTTTTTATCTTAGTGTTTAGTAACACTGACACCATCGTGTGATGCTAAGCAGCTGCAAAGAAAACATTACTGTACATGCATCTATACAAAAAAGCTGTTTCAGTGGTTATACAACAGAAATTGATAGGATAGTGTCTTGGTTTAGAGCAAAATTTTGGGAGAGAGAGAGAGAGAGTCCCCAGAGGGGCTCTAGTAGGAGGATAAATTCAATCGGCCCCTCCCCCCCACAACCAGTCCGGGAGAAAATACCTCCTTGAAGAAAAGTGGAAAAAAGCTGTTTATTAAACAATAGAACCTAACAATATTAAAACAATAAAACCCCTTGCCGCTCTAAAAGAGATGACCAATTGAGAAACCCCCCCCCGGTTGCAGCCCAGCTCACTCAGTCTCTTATCAGTCCTTCTGGTGCTGGAATTCTCGCAGGCCAGGCCCGGCCCGGCCCGGTGGCCACAGGTGTGAGCTGCCGGTGCTTCCCTGGGTGTTCAGTCCAGAGCAGGTTCCAAGAGGTCCAAAGAAAAGGAAAAGAAAAACCACAGTCCAGGGACTCTTCTTTGCCTCAGCCAGCTAAAACTAACCAAAAGCAAAAGGAGAGCTCTCTGTCCTGCCGTCTGTCTGTCCGCAGACAACACAGTCCTGGAGGAGGAATGCGGGGGAGTACGTGCAATGTCTGAGCGAAGAAAAAAAAAAAGAACTGTGCGATTCTTCTCTCCCCCCTTTCACTCTCTGCAACAAGTCTTAAAGGTGCAAAACTTATTATTATTCAGCATAAACCAATGAGACGATTTGGGGATAAAAGCATCATATAGTCAACCCAGGACAGATAGGTTTTGTGCCAGGTAAAGAGGCAGTGTTTGGACTGAATACTGTTCAAGGGAAAACTTCCTTAGGGGCATGAAAATATCTCTTCCTTCCCTGTACTGTATAGATCCTATCCAAAGAAAACAAAATGTGTGCTTAGTTCTTTCTCATGATTCCTCAAAATTATTTTAACACTGGAAATGACACTTGTCATTACTCTCTGGCTGTAGTCAACATTATTGTAATTACTTGATGTAATGAATGTTTTTTATGATTCCATAATTTTTTGCAAGAAGAGCCCTCTTATTTACATAATGTGAGTAGTATCCTATGAACAAAGAGAAAAAACAGATAAATTTACAGATAAATAAAACAGATAAATTTAATAAATAAATAAAAACAGATAAATTTAACCTCATTAATGTATTTTGAGTTCTCTATATTGCAAAAATGTAATTCAGGGTTTTGTCTTTTTGGTAACTGAAGATGTTTAAAAATACATGTTTCCACTTTGATATCATCAGATGAGTTCAAATGCACTAGGGTGAGTCTGGGGATTTTGTGCAGCTCAGGGAACGTGGGGGACAGTGTTTAAAAATGAGACAGTTATGAGAAAGAAACACTAAGAAAATATGAATGTGTCACTTCAAGCTATATGTAGAAATACAATCTATAGATATTCATCCCCTCCTTCAACCAAATATGCTTTTTTCTTTTGCCAACAAAGGGCCTTTAAGTAGCTGTGTATTGCTACATCTCTGTGTTGAAAATTATCCTACCCAGGGGCAGGTTGTGATCCTTCAGTGCTGTGTTGACAATTATGAAATGCAGGCCGAAGAGGGAGAAGATAAAAGAAGAGAACTTGGTGCATTTTCTCATGAGAGATAGGACCCAGGGCACAATGAAAGAGGCATTACGGTGATGCCAAACAAATTTCTGGAGCATTCAAGCTCAATGTATTTCCTTTGGTAACCCTGTTTCTGTGAAAATACTCCCAAGTGGAGCAAGGAGGGAGCATGGCCAACTTTCTCTTCAGGCAAGTTTGGTTTAGGCACTGGAATTGAATGTTAATAGATTAATTTGGAGACTTGCTCAACCTGAAACTTCATCTAAGAGAAAAAATGCAGAACTATAATGTGACTGAAAATATTTATTCTGATAAATTTTTGCGTATGCTGCAGCTTAATAATCTTCTGAAAGTGATGTATTTAAGCCCTGTATACCTAGGTTTCAGACTGTCACAGACATTTAAGTAATAAGTCAGTCCTGCCCTACAGAAATATCCCTGTGTTGTCAGAAACACAAAATAAAAAAGAGAATTTCTTGAAACACTATTAGCAGGGAGTTGCCTCTGTCTTGTATAAACTAGAGGACTTTTTTTTTTAAAGGATTTCAGAAGGCATAGGAAGTTGATGCGCAAAGATAAATATGGGCTTCTGTTTGTTTATTTATGTGGGCTTGGAATTTTTCTTAAAATGTGAAACTTTATGTTTGTCCCTTAACTTTTTTTTCAGGTGGGAAAAAAAAGTAGTATTTAATGTAATTTTTCAAAGATCTCTTATATTAAGAGAGTCTTTCTTCTGTGTTGTGATGTGCTTGCAGACTATTAGTTTTATAGTGAATAATTATCACTGTTATTATTCAGATATGCTTGACCAAAAAGAGCTTAGTTCATCCCATTTTGCAGTTACCACTGTTTGCAGTTAAAATCAGAAGTGACTGTATATCCCTTTTTTAATACAGAAGCATCTTGAATTCGTCTGCATTACACCTCGGTCATAAAATGAAACTTGTTGAGAATCAAACATAGTGAAGAAAAAGGAAATTACAAAAAGAGAGGTCAGGAATAAAAGACGTGGATGTGTAGAGGATAAGTCTGATGAGTAGGAAGGAAATAGGTGTGCCAGAACTCCAGGATTTGGTTCTAAAACCCCCTGTGCTTTGGAAGAAACTAACTCAAAGGGGGTAGCCTGCAAAATTCAGGAAGTTAGTGTGGGCATCTAAGAATTGTTAAAAGTATTTTAATTTCCCAAAATCTTCTCATTGTAGAATACAACTATTGTACTAGAGTTACTGTTGTGAGACTGTTGTAGCTCAGAACAGGCCAGTTTTATTTGTCTGTGAAATGAAGAGTTGGTTGGAAACACTGATGTGTTGTCAGTCTTCATGTATCTAGAGAAGATAGGATTATGTTTCTGTCTAATCCTATACACATAGCAGAGTATAGTATTTAAAATATTGACCATCATAACTCTATTCGTAAAATGCACTTAAAAAAGCAGTACAGCACATACTTATATTTTTATTCCTCTTTTGGTAGGTCCCAGGATCAGTATTTTCCTAGGTATTGGTGTCCAGTCATCCTTGCCGTTGATATTTAGGATATTCTTTTCAGAAATAGTCTAGTTACCAATATACATTGGTAACTAGAAATACATGTCAGTGAAGTTGTGGAAACATAGCATTTAGAGTTGAGATGTAAAAATAGGTTATAATTGGAGGCTTATTTGGTTTTGGCTAAATCTAAATGTAATTAATTGTAAATCTAATATGCAGATAAAAGAAGTCCTTATACAGAATATTTAATTAGTCTAGTAGCAATGTATTCTTTTTCAGATAAGTGTTACAGGTATACTTGCGTATGCATTCTGGACTGACCATATGGTTAAAGTATTTGTTAGTGTTTTATATATTTAAACACTTGGTACTTGTAGGCACTGTAAACATTCCTATATAAACATTCTTTGTGTAAATGTAGACGGGAAAAAAAATAGTAGCTTCCAAGTTGCTCACTAAATTATTGATATTAATCTAGCTATGTGCTACTTGGTGATCCTGCTGTGACACGTACTGTGAAGTACGTGTCATGATTATTGCCTGCCATTAGGTTGGAGCTGCTAGCAGTGATGTAATTTCATCTTTGTGTCATGGAATCGGATGCAACTATTTACCTAAACTGAGGGTTTTCTTTTTCTCAGTATAGTTGAAAGACCTCCTGGTTTGATTGCAGGAAAATACCTACGTTCTAACAGTTTATTTTACTGCAGTAAATTGAAAGTTTCTGTGTTAGTTACTTGAATCTGACCACACTGATGTGGCTTCTTCATGAAGCTTGTGTCACCCAACCCATGATTTGCAGAAGTACTGCTCCAGTACTTCTTGCTTCCTAGCTTTTTTAAGCATTCCTTTTAAAAATCAGTATGAAGGATTTGCTTTAAACCTTCAAGTCTTTAAAAACTGCCTCCAAATTTTAAGTTGTCTCTACGTTATTCATGAATAAGCTAAATAACTTTGTCCATTGCCTGTATTTGACACTGGAACAAGAGAAACAGTGGGGATTTTTTATGGTTATAATTTATTTCTCTTTCCCAACAGCCTTCTATTCTTAAGTACATCTCTAGATAAATTGATGTACAGCCAAAATGGAGTCCAGGTTGAAGGATAGTAGACTGACTATCAGCAGAAGGTGTGAATGGTCTAATGGTGAAAGAGACTTACCATTTTTACCAGACACTAACTTGTCCTGTATTTTGTGATTTTGTCTGTGACATTTTTCACAGCACTTTGTATATTTTTTATAGCATGATAGCAAATGTTCAATAACCTGATCTGTGGTGTTTAGGCTCACTCTTACCAGTTTTCAGTTCAGAAAAATCACCTTTTAGTTTTGCAGTATTGGATTTCTTTGTTGCTATACCTTCATCCACATATACAACACATATACATAAGAAGTAAAGCTTAGTCTGTTATAATCCAGATTCATCATTATTTGCAAACCAGTAGGAACCAGACATTGTGCTTGGCCAAAATCACTTATGAAACTCAAAGTCCTTTCTCACCATGTTAAACATT
Organism: Geospiza fortis; assembly: GCF_000277835.1. Classification (NCBI taxonomy): domain Eukaryota; kingdom Metazoa; phylum Chordata; class Aves; order Passeriformes; family Thraupidae; genus Geospiza; species Geospiza fortis. The sequence continues at coordinate 273,611 of NW_005054620.1, forward strand.
TGATCTTCTATAAATGTCACCAAAACAAATGACAAAGTAAAATGCCACATGCAAGATGCACATATATGAAAAACTGCTGCAAATAACACTGAGTGCAGTTTTTTCACCACAGATGCTCAGCCTTGAGAGTCAGTGCACTTGTTTGAAGTGTTGCTGTTTGTGAGAAGGAACATTGAGCTGTCATTTCATTGAATATCTAATTATGGATTGATGGGGGAGCAGTCTGTAGAATTGAGGCATGTTTCATAAATGATCCTTAGTTAATTACTTGTACAGCATTGTGGAGTTTAAGGCTGCAGATTCAGGCACAGACGTTAGAGGGTACGTCTGTGTAACATTCTTTGACTACAGGACAATGTGTTGTTTTTTCATAGCATTTCTCTCTTTTGTAGAAGGTGTATAATAGTGTGTAGACAAAGGTATCAGGACAAAGAATAACAGTCGTGAGACAAAGAAATTGGGGTATTCCTTGACAATTCTTGGAAAAGCTAAATGAGTGATCACCAAAAATTAGTTAAGTGAATTTAAAAGCACAGTCTAAGTCAGACAACTCCAAGAAGTGTTTCTCTCCTTGAAAAACCCCAAAATCCTATGTATATTCTTATGCAAACTGAGGTTGGATGAAGTAGTGTAGTGTATATGAAGACATTAGATAGCTTGGATGTATGTACATAGTCTTAAAGAGAGTTGTCTTACTTCATTCAGAGATCAGTACCTCTGTAGTAATTTTTAATGAATTCCTCATACCTTGGAAATTTATTTTAAGTTGTGTGTAAGGCCTTAAATCTTAGTTAAAACGAAAATGTCTTACATGTTGGTCCACTTCTCCTAAGTTTACTCTGTGTTACTCTGACCATTTTTGTGTCAGTTAATATCTTAATACATCTACTGAAGGAATTACCTTTGCATAGGTGGCAGTAGGTGGTTATCTGAAAATCAAAACAAATCTGTCTCTCTCTATCTAAAATATATATAGCTGACTTTTAAGTACAGCTGTCTTTTTGGAAACGATCCTTTTTTTATTGTTTTTTATTTATACCTTTTTCAAAATTTACCAGTAAAATAAAATCTGGAGTCTAACAATGAATATCATTTCTACACAATAAATCAGTTTTTTGAATCACCAAATCCTAGGGACAAAGGCAGGGGAATATGAAAAATTAAATGAACTTTCTCTGTTCTCAATGCAAGCTCAGCAAGCTTCCTGCCCCTTAACTGACACTGATCTGTGTCCACCACAAGGCAAAAGCTTTATCGCAGAACTTTTTGGATACTTCTCCAAGGCTTACTGTGATTTGACAAAATAAGCAGTTTAGAGAGAGCAGCTGTTACTTGTTGGGGACAATACAGCATATTCTGCTGAGACTTGGTTGCTTGTAGCTAGTGACTAAGTTTAAGGCACTTCTAAATTTGTTCACAAAAAGTTTCAGAAATATTTACATGCTATTTTTATTATTCCAGACATGTTTTTTAAAAAGGACAGGACACTTAGTTAGAAACTGGGGTCATGTTTTATTTTATCTTATTTTTGAAAAGGAAGGACTTTCAAAAAATCTAATTGGATTTTTTTTTGCCTATACAAAAAGAGTGCTAAGCACTAAACAGGGTCACAAGTTTTGTGAACTTGACTTAGTAGACAAGAGATTTTAGTTTGCATTGTGATTTATGGCATCTGGGATTTTAATGTGGTAATTGTGGACTAAGCATTTTAAATACAAGTCTAGAATGGATTTGAAGCTGATAGTGATAAAATACTGCCTGTTATTAAAACACTTCCTAATAGACACTTCTTAACAGATATGCACCTATAAATATAGTTGGCTTTCATTTTTTATTTCATAACCATTGCATCATTCATTTTTATGGCTTTTATGTGACAATAAATTGCAAAAAGTTTATCACGGAAGTCAAATCTTCCTCTAAAACTCTCTCTAGGCATTTTAAGATAATTTAATCTTTGTTCTTGTAATGTGCATTTTGAAATACTTTTTTGACTGCACCATTTGTTACATTATTTTAAAAAATACTAAATTTAATAAAAGGTGAAAGTCTCTCCCTCCAGAATTGAAACCCCAAATAAATTGCAGCTAGCATTTTACACAGAACAGAATTAGTGACTCCTTTATAATGTGTGCATTAGCATTTTCTGACGTTGCCCTGTCTTTATTTAGGATTTGAGACTAGTGCTTACAACAGTTAAATTGCATGACATTACTCATCATAATTTTGCAATTATATTGCACTGATAGAGGTACCTAAAATAGAAGTTGGCTGACTAAACACAATACAAGTTTATACTGTAGGATTAAAAAAACCCAGGCTTTCTTAAATGTCTAATGGAATTTCTGGTGATGCCTGACTGCTGTGGTCTCATTGATGTGAGGGGACAGCTCTTACATGTCTAGAGGCACTGTTTAGATGTTTAAATCACTTACAACAGAATGTGTAAATTGGATGGTAATGTAGACTAAAAATTTAACAATTTCAGCAGCTAGACAGTGGGATGTAGAAAGACGTTACAGGAGAGAGAGCAAAACATGTAGGGACGTGCCTAGGTAGAGGAGTATTACAGGAGAGCAAAAAATAGAAGCTAAGTGAATGAAGAAGTAGCTCAGCAGAATTGCAAATTGTATGGTGATTTGATAGAAATCCAAGTTATATTTTTTATCTCTAAGTTCTGATTTATGCAGTCCATTGCTCTTACAGTATCTTGGTCCTGGGTAGATTTACAAAACATTATCTTTAGACTTCCTCCATTATACAGTTATAACCAGTAATTGCAAAAACAGGATTTTTCTTTCTAGGAGCAGAGATTACTTTATTTAGGACAAAATGCTGTATACGAGAAAGACACAACACTTGCTGTTCAAGAAATACTGGAAGTGCAAGACAGCTCTTCAACTTCCACTCAGTTACAACTAGAAAAGCCTTTAAAATATTTTTTATTTTTAAATCTGTAGTGTTTTTTTTTTTGTGGCCTGTGTACGATGTGTGGGAAACACAATCATGAACAAATGCCTGGTTAGCATGTTTATTTTATGATCAGTTCATACATTGCACCTTCCTATACTTGCAAGATGGGCTGCATAATAAGCTCAGATGGTTATTACGGTGTTGGAATGATCTTGATGTTAAAAAACTTTCTGTGAAGGCAACTGTTTGTGGTGCTGCTTTTTCACTGTGTTTTGTTGGTATGTAGAAGAAATGTATTGTTCAATTGTTTTCTTTTACTATGTAGTTACAACAGTATAGTTTATTCTTTTTTCTTTTAGCTACTGGTCATTCATTTAATCCAATGCAGCCTGAAATTATGATACATATGAAAATGTATACTGATTTGGGGAAGGTAAATTTCTCATAATGACTCAGTTCTTCATAAGGCATATTAATAAATTTATAATTTATCAACTGAATCCTTAATTTATTCAGCAAACTTTTATTTACTATTCCCTTATGGCATATCCAGATTTTGAGTGAGGTTGGGAGTGACCAAACTTGTTGAACACACAGATCAAGCTATTTTTGACAGTGTGAAACCTCAAGCAGGAAGTTTGAGCTGTATGTTCTCCAAAATCCCTTTTTTCTTCACTCACTCTCTGAATCTGGAAAGGCTTCTTGAATTGCTTGTGTAGATGGAAAAGTGTAAGGGTGGAGATGCAAAACAGGATCCTGCTCAATGTTGCTGGATTTGCATTAATTCTTCCTTACTTCAGAAAGTTTGCTGTTTCTCCAGATACACGAGTAGCTGGCTGCACATGTTTTGGGTGCCACATTTAGTGGTCTGGCCTGAAGTGCATAGCAACAAGATATGGTCTTTGGGCTGCATGTAAAAGTACTAATGTTAACTGCCCAAGTTGTTCTAGAAGCTACCTTACATTTGCGCACTTCTCTCAGTGAAACAGAGAAAGTGGCAGGTAGGAAGTAATTGCTGGAGAGCAAAGGCAAGTTCACGGGAATTCATGTTTAAGCCTTTTTCGGTAAATAATTCTTAATTTTTGTTTGCATATCCCAATGGCAGAGATTCTGAGGTTTCTTCTATACATTCTACTGGGGCAAATTTTCTTTCTAGCTCTATGGATATTAACATTAAATCTCTCTGACTGTAGTTTGGCCTGTTTATTCGTTTTGCCATGAAAAAGACCATGGAGCACAGATCTCTCTTGTAACAGTCTTCTGAATGTATCAAATTGTGAAATATATGCCCTTCTTTTGTTATAAACAGATTATTTTTCAGTGTTTTAGTTCATCGTGTTCTCTGAATGTTACTTTGTGCTGGTGCTTTTCCGTGAATTCATTTCAGTTTGTGAACATTTGATGTGAAGTAACTGAAATTGGACACAGTTCATGCTTTTTCTTCTACAAAGAAAAATCCCTAAACAAAAAACCTCTGTGTCTTGTATGCAGCAGTTCTCTTAAAGCACTAGAGAGGGCAGCATCCTCCCACTGTTGATTCAGTTTGTGGTCTGAAGTATGTTCAGGATCCTTTTCTACAGAAAGGGGTCACCTCTGAACATTTCAGCATTAAATTTCTTCCAGTAATGGTGACATGGTTCCTTTGTTGGCAATGGCTTTGTTTTTTGTTTCCTCCAAATCTGGAACCATTTTTCGTTCTGTAGTAAAAGAAAAGGAAAGAGAGCTATCTGCATTTGCAACACTTGATATCAGAGTTCTGAGAGGCTGATCGCTTTTTTTACATTTTTCTTCCTGTTTCCACTCTTCTCCATCCCCCTTACCCCTACCTCTCAAAATCTTTCACACTGAAAAAGAGATTAAAGAAGAGCATTAAAGACTGCGGAGTCTGACTGCAGAGGTCACTCTTCTACAGAGAAAACAATCTAAGACTTTTTTTTTCCCCCAAGGAGAAAATGAAAAAGTTTCAGGAAAGAAGGCCGTAATGCAAATCTTTCCATTGGAAAGTCTCTGAAAAGAACAAAAGCTGGCTTAGGAAGATCAGAGAATTCTTCATTCATTTTGATGGGAGCAAGCATGGCTCTTTAGTCTTGGGGCCAGAGCTTATGGAGAAGAATACAGCTTTTTTTTTTTTTCCTAGGAACATTTGAATCTATTCCTTGGGTTTTATTTCATATCCCATTAACCAAAGAAACATATGAAGAAGAATGAATATATCTACATTAACTCTATCATTCTAAATCATCATCTGTAACTCTACCATTCTAAATCATCATTTAAAAAAATAAGCAGAGTCAACCCAGCAGTTTCCAGAGCATCTAGTATTTTCTGCATCCTGTGCAGGTCTTGTCCACTGTGACTAAATGATGCTCTATGGCAGGAAAAAATAAAAGTGATGAAATATTTGCGTGTTATATGGATACTGCATGAAGGAGGGAAAAAGCAGGGAGGGTGGAAATTGTTTGTGTAATTATCTTGTCTGGATTGCACTTCAAATATACTGTAAGTCTAAAGCAAAAATGGTGATACAGATTTGTTAGTCACAGTAAAATTAATATGCAATTGATTTCACTTGTGTGTGGCACTGTATTAACTTTACAGGATGTTTTTCCATGGAGAAGTGATATTCATGGAGCAGTGGTTAGAAGGCACATGTCATTTTTAGCTGCTCATGTTTGTACCAGTCAAATGTCTGAGACCTGTCAGTGTAAATATTATTCTGAGTCCTCTTCAGAAACTTCTGTTGAAAAAAATCACTTCAGCATCCTTTGTGGGTGGTTAAGGCACACTGTTAAGTACAGGTTAATTTAGTCTGGATAAAACCAAAATGTGATTGTATTTGGAGTTTTCGTTACAATTACAATAAGATGCTACATTGCCTGATAGTTATCATATTGCCTTGTCTGTGGCCATGAGCACAGGATTGTGTGAGGATATAAAATTGCTCATTTTTTTTACTGGAAAAAAAATCCCTCAATACCATCCTTTTACTGAAAAATCAAATAGCCTTTTTTCCCCCCCTTTTACAAATAGTTTGAATTTCCTATCCTTTGAACCTCATTATCTAGCTATAATCACTTTAGAGACTATTATTGAGTGGAGGGTAAAAAAACAACGGCATTGTTATATGGGTAAAATTGTATTAAGAATAAAGATGGTATTTATTGCAAAAATAAACTCAGTTACTGGAAATTCTTCCTCCACCCCTCAAGCTTTTGTTGACATGCAAAACAGATTTTAAGTAAGTAAATGAATTAAAATATAAAGCAAGCAAACAAAATGACATATGCCTCTGGCCCCCTTTTAGTTTCAAATGACTTCTGAAATTTGAGATTGAATGTACTTTCTTTCCCAGAAAATATCTAGGTACGCTGGTTTATAACTTATAATTTGTCATTTGTAACAGCTGCTAGGTTCTGAATTTTCATAAGCCCTGAATGCCGTGAATAGTGCAATTGTGTTTTTTTGAGGGTTAATAAGAGGTGTTATTCTGTACAATCTTCATGTTCTTTCATTAAAGGCAATGAAAACACTGGCCTGAAAGACCATATGAAACATTGAAAACAGTGGTGAACACACATATCCGCATGCTACTATTCTGCATGTTTAATTTGCACAATGGAGTCTCACTAGTCTGTCTCTCAGAGCAGTATCTGTTTTAAAAATCAGATCTTTGTCTTTTTAATTCTTGACTCTCTTTTATTATGCATTGCTGTTGGACATCCCATCAGGATGGAGTTAAACACTTCCCTGACAAAGCTGAAGACAAATACTATCTTTCTTTACTTAAGTATATTTAATGGTAAATATTTATGGACCGATCTTACTCAACAGTGTAGGCTAATTCTGGAACAGACTAGAATTTCCACTTTTGGAGTAATCAGTACTCCATTGTTTAGGGAGGTTTCTTTTTCTGTTTTCCATGAGTCTTTGGATTCTACGCATTTGTCTTCAAAATAACTGAAGAACACCATTGTTCTGAATTCCTCTTTTTCAACTTGAGTCCATTGTCATATCTTAAACTGTGATTCTGCTGTCACAAGAGCTTTTATTGCTGTTTGTGAAAACACAAAACTCCTGTAGTAAATGAGTAAAACACAGCCTGGTGCCTCGGGAGGGGCTGTCACACCCGATGCTGCTGCCTGTTGCTGCAGACATGGGGGTTATCATGACCTTGCTGTTTATTGTAGGAATGCTTCCTCTCATCTACAGAGGTTGCTGTCATGGTCCCTTGTGTCTCTTCCTTTAGCAACACGTAGGTTAAATACTGGTAATAAACCCCTGCAGATGCTGCATAGATTTCTGTTGTTTATTAGTAATTATGTTGCAAAGATTTTTTACCTCTTTCAGAAGCAAGTTTAAACATGCTTCTTTTTAGAATTGCTGAATTTTATAATTCAGAATGTATATGATAGTCCCAATAATGGAATGATTCATGTGGCAGCTCAAACCTTTGGTTTCTGGAAATTATTTGCATTACCAGCTACTGTGGGCACAAGTGTGAGAGAAAGAGTAATATGATTATTACAGAGCAGGGAAATATACACAGGAATTGGAGAGACAGGAATGGCTGAGAGAGTCCACAAGGTTATTATCCAAATCTTGGTCTTGAAAGTTTGTATTTCTTCACAGAAACTGACAGCAAAGAGATTTCATATGAGTTTCTATTATGACAGCTGCTACACTTGTGGTTTCGTTTTGTGAAGCCTTGCTATTTTGAACAATACTTCATATTTTAGTTCTGGAAGTTTTATTCAACAGTGGATATTTAAGGAGTTGTTCAGCTTTTTGTATGAACGTTGTCATTCCTAGAGGAAAAGTTTTGGCTGGTATATCAACACCGTATATATTTCTTCTGCTGATTAATTAGATCTAAAATAGTTCAGATGTTGGAATAGCACTTCTCATTGCTAATGGATGCCTGTCCTGACACCTAATCTGAAAGGGAATCTTCTGGAGTCTTTGGCATATACGTAAGGGTTACTGAGTAGACCTCTCTAACCTTTTCCCATTTTCTATGTTTAAAATATTAAAGGCTTATATTTTAAAATTCATTACCAAAGTCAGGTTTTTCCCTCCTGCCCCCAGTTATTCACGACCTGTAATTTTTTGTTAGTGTTATGCTGCTTTTGTAATCAGAACCAAGAGTTACTAAATCATATAGTGAAATAAGATCTTTTCATCTTAGAGGATACTAGCATAGCATTTAATTATTTACATAGTAAAATAATATACTCTAATAATTAAGGCCATGGTACTTTAGTGTATTTACTGCTGCAACTGGTATGGCTATGTGTTTGAATATTTATGCTGATTGCATGAAACTATTTTGGCAGAGAAATTCTTTGTCATATAAATACTTAAGCACAAATACAGGCTGGGCAGAGGATGGGTTGAAAGCAGCCCAGAGATGAAGGATTTGGGAGTGCTCGTGGATGAGAAGCTGGATGCAGTCCAGAAAACCAACTGTGTCCTGAGCTGCATCAAAATCAGCATGGTCAGCAGGGCAAGAGAGGGGATTCTGTCTCTCTGCTCTGCTCTGCTCTGGTGAGACCCCACCTGCATCCAGTGCTGCATCCAGCTCTGGGGTCCCCCAGTACAGGAAGGACAGGGAACTGTTGGATCGAGTGCAGAGGAAGGTCACAAAAATTGTCATAGGGCTGGAGCAGCTCTGCTATGAAGATAGTCTGGGAAAGCTGGGGTTGTTCAGCCTGGAAAAGAGCAGGCTCCAGGGAGACTTTATTGTAGCCTTCCAATACCCAAACAGGGCCTTTCAGAAGGCCAGAGAAGGACTTTTGACAAAGGCATGTAGTGATGGGACAAGTGGGGAATGGTTTTAAATGGAATGAGACTAGATTTATGTAAGATATTATCAAGACATTCTGTACTGTGAGGGTGATGAGGCACTAGCACGGGTGGATGCCCCATCTCTGGAGATGTTCAGGGTCAGGTTGGGTGGGGCTTTGAGCAGCCTGGGCTAGTGGGGGGGTTCCTTCCCATAGCAGGGGACATGGAACTAGATGATCCTCAGGGTCTCTTCCAAGCCATACCATTTTAGGATTTGATATTGAAAACAAAGTGTCATCTAAGGGGAAAAATTAATAGGTGTAGAATGAAACTGAAAGACATCTGGAGCTGTGTGATTCTTATATGCAGTTTTATTGTACTTGTGTGTTTTACTTTTGCTGTTGCAGCTAAGTTTTTGACCAGTATCTATGCTCTGAGAACAATGAGCTTTTTTTATTTGTTCTCTTTTCAAAGTCTTCCCTCCTTATTTTTGTGTGTAAGAGTTATCTTTCATCCTAACACTTTTCTGCAGTGCTTCCTCTGACATTTAAAGAGCAATTTTATTCCTTAATTGCCGTTGTATTGCAATCCTATGCAAGCCAGGCTACTTTTGTTGCTAATGTAAATAAGCTTCCATTCTCAGAAATTCCTAGCATCCTTTTCCTGTTCTTCTGTCAACTTGAATCATATTTTTTGTAAATGGATCACCGGATTTGCCTGTCTTAGTTCTGATGAGGTCTTACTGGTACCCTGTGCTGTGGTTTCCAGAGTTTTCCAGCAATTTAATGGCTGGGTTCCTGTTCTTGTCCTGTACTTTACGAGATAGTAAACCTTGTGTCATCTCTGCAGTCTGTGTTCTCATCCCCTAGCAATCTGAACCTCTTATTTTTTTTCCTTCCAACTTTGGATAAAAGGGCAGAGGTATCAAACATAATTTCTTCCCTGCTAATCTTGAGAGCAGGATGTAGAGCGTTCTGTAAATCCTTGACTAGATGAGAAGCTACAGAATGAGTTTACATACCGTCTGGCAAAAAGAGCCCATGCAAGAAAGAGAAGTCATAAATGCCTCATCTTACGTGGGCCACACAAGTGTGTGTGCACACAGGTGCATAGCCTATTAAGGACCACACTTAATTGTTATCAGTTTGTTAGCTTTCCAAGTTTTTTTTTGTTTTCTTTACTTAATTACATACTCAGCAATATGAAAGATCTGTTTCCTTTCATTGCCATACAAGTTCTCAGATTTTTTGGTTGTTTTCCTGGCATGTTTTAAAAAAATGCCAAGGTCTTGCCTTTCAACTCCTAAACTATTCAAAAAGATTTCACTGTTGTTCTTACATGTTATTGTGTGGGAGCTCTAATCCAACAGACCATTTCCTTGTGATGCAAGTTGTACCTGTGATACTTCTTTTCCTTTCATGGGACTACTCAGATATTTGGAAATTATCAGATTTATATGTTCTGTTGCGTTGGAGCAACTGGGGTCAGAAGATAAGAATTACTGCATCTGCCTCAAAATTGCGTGGGGGATTTATGTTTGTATTTTCTTAAACAAGGTTGATCTATTCATCACTTCAGTTGAGTACTGAGAAAAATGACATATGCTTTCTGGGTTGTTAAGTTTTGTCTTGGTTGTGGTTTTGTTTTGATTTGTTGGTTGGTTCTTTTTTTTTTTTTTTTTTTTACTTGTACTCTTGTTGGTACGTCCTGTTGAATGGTGAGATTACTTCCATGCCTGAAAGCAAGGTTGTCTTGGATGCTAAATACATATGCTTCAGAGCACTCTAGGGTCACCTGAATGGTTAGTTTAAACAAATGACAATATTAAATAGATACATACTTTGATAAAAGTGGTTTATTACTTGTTAGAAGTGTTGGAGTATTGAAGTGTGTAGTCAATATACAATAATATTGCAGCAACAGAAATTGCATCTGTTGAGTTCTTGAACATTTTGTCACCTTTTAAAATGTTCTTCTGAAACTATGGATTTGCTATATTTTCAGAAAAAAATTGTCTTGGAGTAACATCTCTCTTGATAAAATTCTAATTGTGTGTGAGCCTATATTGACTTGTTGGAGACATACAGAAACTCATTTCTTCTCTCTGAAATTACTGATTAAGTGAACAGTAACAGGTGACTATTGTTGTTTAGGGTTTTTATCATCTGTAGTAAATGGATCAGTATGTAAAGTCTGCTTGAAATATATTGAAAAAGTGGTCTAAACAAAGAAGTCAAGCTATTTAACTGAAATGTGATTGAAACTCATCAAGCTACTTAACTGAAATGTGATTGAAACTCATTACTTCAAGTATAGACAAAAGAAGTTGGTTTTGGTCTCTGGAAAACAGGCTGTATGTGAGGCTGGCAATTTTACAGAAGTGACATTTGTGAACAATAGTGTTACAAGAGCTCCTCTTACAAGATAAAGACATGTTAGCACATATGTATCTCATGGGTATCATAATGTTTAGGGAATGCTTGAGCATGAGTGTACAATCAGTGTTTCAGGAGTGCTCTACCATCTTACTGAGAGGAAATTGGACAACAAATATAGCCCAGTTATTTTAGTTTTAAAAATATATCCAGTGTCCTCTGAATTGTTTACTTCTTTTATTCTTAGCATTTTTTTGCATTCTTTATTCTTGGCAGTTTGCATATTGACATGATATTATGGATACCAAGAGCTGGATTGTTAAGAAACAAAAATTTACCTTTATGAGGCTGTTATGTTCCGAAATAAAGTCTTTCTTTAATATCCATAAAACTCAAGATCACTTTTTCACCTAATTTCTAGCACTTAAATTAGCTTTCACTGTGCACTTCAACATGCTGTAGGTCCCATGATTCTTATGACATTTTTGTTTGTTTAAGTCTGAGCAGAGGCTAGAGGGCAAAACTATAATTTAACTTTATGGAGTAATCTTAAAAAAGCTGAAGCAGACTGAGTAGATGAAGTACTATTGCTGCTTGTTCTTGAAAAGGATGCCTCTTTAGTTTGGAAGATAAAAGATACAACAGGGTGCAAATCCAAAGAAACTTACCTGTGTGGAATGAATGATTGTTGTCTGTTATCATTTAACTTTTCTGTGGACACTGACCACCCTTCTAAGAATGTTTTATGAGAAGTGCTACAAGTAATGTAATAAAAGGAAAATGGAGAGCCAAGAAATGCTACTTTGAGTGTCCCTTGCCTAAGTTTGAAAAAAAATTCTGTTTCTGAATTCCTTTGGAGTCCCCACTGTGGTTCCCCCAAGTAGCTGGAGAGGTGCATGGCTGATGGCAACAGCCTTTGGCTGCAATCTGGCTGCCAAGGAAAGCATCCAAGTTCATGGGATAAAGCAGTAGGGGCAGTATTTAATAAATACAGTGCTGTTCCTGACCCAGCAAGCCTGAGTGTCCCCTTCTGTGAGATTCTTTACTCTTTCTTAACCACCCAGCAGCTCTCAAGCCTCCACTGAGTAAACTCAGGCTCTGGGATTTTCATCTTCCTTCAAGTCATATGTTGCTTTATGGCGCTATAAATGATGAATCAAATCTTCTTGATGGAAGCTTTTTAATAAAGGTGAATTTTAGACTGCTACTGACATGCTGAAATGTAGTGACCAAATCTGAGAATTGGGTAAGACTGAGTAATACAGAAATGTAGCCAGGACAGTAGGGATAGCCCTAAGAAGACAACTTTACTTAAGGAGTTGCTATTGTGAAGTAAAACAAAAGTTTGTGGGAGCAGAAAAATTTCTCCATATTGAGTGAAAGAATAAGGCTGTGAGAAAACTAGTGAACATTTCCTTAATGAATTGCATTTTGGTGGAAGGTTTTGCCTTTGTATAATGTGTCTCATGTGACTAACAAAAGGACAGATCTTCACAGGAGGTGAGGTTTGGTGGGTGCCATTGTGTGTAATCTTTTTCTAGAATTGTGCCCCTTACGCTGACCAAGTGGAATGCTGCCTTCCCTAATGCCGTATAATGGTAATTATTAAAGTTTTCTGGAAACTGTATAAAAGAAGTTATCATTTGGATGAAAGTGCCGTATTTTACAGGAATAATTCTTTCTTAAGTGTGCTCATTTGAAAGTTCAAGGATGCTGTATCCTGCTAAGCCACTGGTGTTTCTATTTTCAGCACTTTGTGTGCTGCTTGAGTCATATTGATTTCAAAATACTTTTATAGTGTACAAAACAGGAAGAATGTAATAGCCTTATACAGCAACTGAGATGTTGGTGTTTTTTCCTCCTAATTAAATTTTTTATTAAAATTGCAACAGGACTCCTAATTAAAGTATTTATTAAAATTGCAACAGGAATTGCTCAATGTAACAAGAACCTGCATTTTCTTTGTTTGCAACCCAAGCTACTGCTTGAACTCATTCCAGCTGTTTCTTGTTATTGTTCAAGTGGAAGCATTATCTGCTGTGGAAGAAAAGTAAGGGATATACTTTCTTTTAATGTCTTTTCTAAATGTAGGAACATGCAGTTTTGCAGGTCAGAAGTGGGGAAGTCTAGCAATACGAAATTACTGATGAAATAATAATTTTCCTTGTGTCTCTGTTATCACTGTTTGATCTGTTTATTTGAATGTCATTATAATAATTAATATTGTGGAACACCAACTTGCTGTAATTAGGGTACTTTTTGTTTCCCTTACCCTGAGTATTCTACAATACAAAATCTGGGTAGAATTTCATTTGTGAAAGTGTTGGCAGTTCACATTTACATGTGGGTTTTGTTTTGTTTTGTTTTGCTTTAGTGAGAATGCTTGCAGTATTTTTACTTCTAAAGTAAGCTGTGAAATGCAGGAACAGTGTTAGTGTTTTCTGCTTCTAATATATATGGGTACCAAATACTTCCCCTTTTTTTCAGGCAGAAAAAAATCCCTAGAGCACCTGTTTGGTTCCTCTCAGGAGGTTTTAAGTTCTGGGATTTGATGGTTCCACATAGCTGGTCATGTCCTATGAGTGATCAACAGTCTGCCAGATTTCCTGCACAGACATTAACAAGTCCGGTGGAAATCATCCGGTAGGATTTATTTTTGTGCTCTTAAGAGACTTGATTCATTTTTTTCCCCTCATACATGCTTATGATTTCTCTGAAGGGCAGGGACAAATACCAGAGCCTGAAGCCATCACCATCAATGTGCCCCTTCCTCCTGGAACACAGAAAGCTTGCCTTTTGCTGGTTGCATGATCCCCATACTGGGAGGGAAAGGTGGATTCCCATGTGATACTCAGTATTTTGGCTAACAGCATTTTACAACTGTGCACTCAGCCTCTGGTTTCCACATACAACTCATACACTGAGTCACATGTGGCTAGACACATCTGTTGTATCTGAAGAAGAGCATCTGAAGTCATTGCCTGTTATAAGCTTAGGTCCCACATAAGATAGCCTTTATTATTACTGATGGAATTCTTGGTTTAAAGAAGGAAGATATCAGTGATAGTGTTACATTTGTCAATATAAAGGCTTCCCAAATCTGAGGAGTGCAGGGTAGTTTGGATGTTCTCCAAAGCTTGAGGAGGTGACTGGGTTATTTCTGTAGCTGCTTGTGAGCTGTAACAATAGCAGCTTAAACAGAGAAAAATTACAGGATAATTTTGAGCATGGGTAAGTTTTAAGCATTTTGCCCCAAAATGCATCATGTACTTGTAAGAGCAGAATATCAAGTTCCAAATTTTATAAGGCATAAGCCTTGCCTTTATCCATCTTCCTCTTGTACTGCTGATCCCTGCTCTTTTACAATCTTTTAAATACAGCCTTTTTGCAAGCTGGTCCTTTGCTATTCTTACATCCTCTGCTTTTCACTTCTCCATACCTTTGCTAAGATCTCTCTTTCTGGGAGAATACTTCAAGAGTGTGAACTAGGCTGTGCTGAACAGCAGAGAAATGGGAGGATGATGTAAGGGCAAAGAAAAGGGTAATTAGAGCATTCTGTATTCAGAAGTATCTCCTCAAAGAATTCACATAAATGGAAAGAAGGATTAGGCCTCTGAATTAAGGGTCTGCCAGGAAATCTGTTGCTTTGAAGACCAAGGAAATAAATGAATAAAAGCTTCACTAACATGGGGTTAAGATTATTCATTGGTGCTCTGTAGTTTTTGAGGATGTAGAGAATAGCTAATACAAAGACTCTAGAAACCAGAAAGTGCATGATTTAATGTGTTCAGCTTCCACTACAGGATTTTAATTCTGAATTTCTGGAATCATGCCTTGCTATATCTTTACATGCTCTACACAGCCTCTGCAGGTGCTCTAATAGCTCTGGGCACAGAACACCTAGGCTCTTTGCCTGGCAAAATTTGGATTTTTAAATAGGTATGGTAAGTAGGGGCTTTTCCCAGCACTGAGATTACTCTTCACAAATTATACCCGACTTGCCTGGGGTTTCATTCTGAGATGCTCCTTTCATTTACCCATTGCTATACTTTCAGGATTCATTGTCATATATGCCAGTAGGCTATTAGTAATTCCATGACACGGAGGCATTTTTGTTCATCTCTAGGGAACTTTTCCCACACAATCAATTCAGTTCAGCCCTGAAAGGAGGCATTCTTGATTCCTTGGGATAAATATATACTCTTTTCAAATCACAAGATGCAGCTCCTCCGGGCTGCTCCCACTAACAACTCCACTGGTTGCCACACTGAGTGTTAACATAGTGAATGCAGCTGGAGTGTTTGCAAATATGTGCTGGAATGTAAATGTGTGAATACAGCATAAACAATAACACATTGTTCTAGTTCATTCACATTTCTATTCATGTATCTTGTAGCAATTTTCAGGCCCCTGAGAACCATCATCTAGTCTGGCCCCTTGGCTATCCTTTCTGTATGGATTTCTCAGACAGTAGCTTTCTTCAGAAGTTCATCCTCGCACTCCAAAGAAATGAAAAGATGGACAACCTCTACTAATTGCAGAGGTTTTCCTATCCATAGACACTTGTCACTGAGCCATTCCAAGAGACTGTTGGCAGCTCCCTGACTTTGTAACCAAGATCTCCTTGCTGAGGTGATAAGTACATTATTTTTCATGGCCTAAGGCACAGTCTAAAAGCATCTGAGGCACCAGTGGCACATTTGAACTGCAGTAACTAAGTTTGTGAAAATTCAAAACATGCAGAGTTAAAGAGTGTTTTTTTCCATATTTCTTACCAACTTAACTTTTCATATGAAAATGTGGATGAGAGCACTAGGCTTCTTAAAATACAATAAATCTTTTAGGTCCAGTTTTAAGATTGCTGAAGTTCTCCTGCTTTATTCCTGTGTACATGGCTCAGCTAGTCCACACATGCTGTAATTCATATGAAGAGGAGTTACCGCATGAGTTGCCTTAAGGGGAGATCTTAAGAGGAGCCAGCTGAGAAAAAATATTTTTGTTGAACTTGAGTTTTGAGTACTCACTAACACTAAAACGTAACGAGGGTTTGCATATTAACTTCTGGACTGTGTTTTCTTAGAGTCTTGGCTATGCTCTTCCTCTGTTAATTTTCTGTGTGTGATTGAGCTGTGTTTTGGGAGAGCCATAGTCTCTAAAGTCTTAACACTGTGTATTAATTTATCCGTGATACTTTGTTGGCTTATTATGAGAATAACGCTTGCCAATGCTCTCTATTAACTTTCATAGTTATCCTTACAAACAGTAATTGATCTTTTGGTGAATTTAAATATCCTTCTTCAAAGGCATGCTGGGAGATTTTTTTCTGTGGCTGAGCGATAATCTTTATTATATTTACAACTTTCAACAAAGCTCTGGTTTCTCAGCTAATTAAATTGTGCAGGGTTTCTTTCTTTTTTCTTTTAATAGAAATACTTTCATCTTCACTGCTTTTTTACCTCTTGAGATATTTTTAAAATTAAAATGATAATATGAAAAAGCCACAAGACATATGTTATCCAGTCTTGGTTTAGACATTTGTAATGGATTATTGAGCCTCAAGTGAGAATGTATCAAGAAAAGTTTAATTTACTTAACCAAATGATGAAGGAAGTTTGTTCATTTTGACACAATAGTAGTCACATTTTAATAGAATTAACTCATGATCTGTTGATCATGCATTAAGATTGTATTAATTTCCACTTCTTCTATTTGCTGTATTTCAAATTCAACTTTTAAAAATTAGTTGTTAAGGGGTCCTACATCACACTTCTCTTCTTTTATCCTGCATATATGCTGCAATATAGGTTGCATTAGTAGAACTTACTTTATTTGAAATAGTGTCTGAAAATCTATAGTAGCATATATGTGTTTCAGAATGCATATTTTCATGTATAGTCATATATTTTTACTTTCCTTTTAAAACATTGCAATGTTCATTACTGTCAAACCAGGTTAAGACAGTAAAAGTTTTTTCAAATTTGGTCTGGAAAGAAAAAGTAATTAAAAGTAAAAAGTAATATATTTTTTCTGGATCAGGAAACTATTTCTTGGTGCAAATTCTGTCTTGGTGAGTTCTGTCTCACTAACGTCAGTATTCTTTTATCAGTTTTACATGGATTCAGCTAAATCTAAATGCTTTCTTCAAAAGAAATCAAAGTTTTTTAATTAATAGTCTTTAGGGCCTTTTCAGTATTCTGTCCTCAGAGTTGTAAAGTGGAAGGTTTTGATTGGGGTTTTCTAATAAAGAAAATTAATTTGTCTTTATCTTACAACCTATTTTATCCATGACATACTGAGCAATGCCATTGTGTTCTGCTGATATATGAAGTATTCTAGAACTTTTTGTGTGGAGTAATTTGGCTTTGTTAAACTAAATATTTTGAACATGTGAGTATGTGCTTTGTTCTCCCTGATGTTCTGTATTTTGAGAGGTTCAGCAACTAAGGCATACATGGACTTGACAAAGTAGAGACAGTTTTTTTCAGACTCTTCCATGCTGGGTAGGGCATGAAGATTTTGATTTAAGCATTTGGAATGCTTTAGTCTCAAGGGTTAATTTTGTGGGTTTTTTACACAAACTGGCTGTACAAGAAAAGGATGGTAGTATTCCCTTTCTGGAAGCTGCATTTGAGAAATCTAGTGGAAAGATGGGAGCTTTATAAATTTGAGCCAAGACTGCTTATGTTGGGAATGGAGGAATGAGATTTTTCTGGTGAGCTGCATTACTAAGGGATAGCGAAAGGTTGCATCATATTAAAGAAAGGGTGCCAGAAGTTGGAGGTTTTTTATATTTGAGTGAAAGTATATTATGAGGGCTAGGCTGCAGATTGAAAAGAAGGGACCCACTTTTGAAATGCTTGAAATAAGTTTCTTTTTACCATCATGTTCCAGGTAAGCATGCTTGCTAAGGACAATAACTCCTGCGGTGTAAATGAAAGAGTATTGTAATTAGAGATGCAATAGGGGCTTTGGACTCTACAGTTAGTAGCTATAAATGTGCTTTTCCTGATCACAGGACAGTGGTAAGGTGTAGAAGCTATTCACACTTTCCTTACAGAGCAAGTTCTTTTATAATTAGCTAGAATTTATTGTTCTTCTGCAGCACTGAATGGATCTCTGAGTAACCTGATCTAGTTGGAGATGTCTGTGCTAATTTGCAGGGGCTTGGACTAGATGATGCTTAAAACTCCCTTCCAGCACAAACCATTTCATAATTCTATGTTTTTTTCTCATCAGTAAGGCTAGAATTGAAAATATTTAAAAATCAAACCCAACCAGTCTGACTACAGTATATAAATTTCATCCAAAAGAAGCCTGGAAATCCCTTTTCAGCATCTGTAGAGTGTAGGGTGGGAGAACAAAGGAAGGGACCACTGCTGCTTGGTTGTTTTTTTTTATTCTGGATGGTTAATGCATGAAGACTGTGTTATGATGCAGGCTGTGCATAGGCTGCTGAGGACAGAATGTATGGCTTGTGGGATAAGCAAGTGTGCCTGATCTCAGGCCCTGATTGTACTTCGCAGCATGTGTGGAGAATGTACTGTCTCAATGTGAACATGTGTGATACTTTAGTAGCTGTGTTTTGTGTTTGTTGTATTTTCTCAGAAAAAGCAAAAGGCCTTTTACCATTTTTACAGTCTTTATTCAGGAATATTTTGAGGGACGATATAGTCTCTGATCAGCTGTCACCTAGGCAGTGTACTGGAATGTTCTCACAGATTTTATGGATTTAGAAGTAAAGGAACTGAAACTGAGGGAGACTTTGAATTTTATCACTACAAAAATATTCAGCAGTTTTTAGCCAGTGTACTCTTTTGAGCTGCTTTGCTCAATTTGATAAATTATTCACAGATGACTGCAAATTCTAGCCAAATTGCTTATTTAAATGCATCATTACTGGACACCTCACCAGCTTCTCATCCATTTTCAGCACAGTGTACTTCTACTTCATTTCAAAGCTTATTTTGCTTAAGAAACTACTCTATTTTTCCTGATTTACTGGCTTTGGTCAGAAACTTACGATTTTACTACTCTTTTTAAGAGTAGTATTGCAACAGATTCAGTGCTTTGCTGTAAGGCTTTTTTCATGCTTATTTGGACCAGTTTATATGATAATGTGTAAAGTAATCTGTTATTTAATGAACAGTTGTTTATTCGATTTTACCATTCAGATTTGGTTGGTAGATATTTCATACAGAACGGGTCAGGTTTTCTGGATCCAAGATGTCATGGTATATGTAGTCTTTGCTATTCAAGTGTTTTAGCTGAAATATAAGTGAAAACAGCCTGTGTCCAAATCCAAATTTTAAGGGGCAGACTGGTTCTCTTGTATGATACCACAAATGTGGTTAAATCAGTAGCCTTACAGGGTACAAAATTAAGTCCAACTGAAGGGGCAAGGGAAAGAAAAGATTAATTAGTTGCATTTTCTTTTATGTTGTTTTTATATCATTTGAAACCCCACCAGCAACACAAATGAAAACCAGATAATAACTGCTTTTTGTCCTTTGCAATAAAAAGCCGGTTTGCCTTTATCAAGCAGGCCAAGGCTGTAATAACTGCAAAGCCTTCCCACGCTTAACACTAGGTGTGGGAAAGTCCTGTACAGATAGGGATCTTGGTTTCTTACAAAGGAACTTATCAGTTGCCAAGATAACCCTGATGACTTTGTAGGCTACCCAGTGTGACAGACTAGCAGGTGTTTGGCCAGCTGCTACCCAGAAGCACTGGTAGTCTTGAGGGTCCAGCTGTCCACCAGACAGCCTATTGGCCAGAGCTTCCAGCAGGTCCCGGAGCTCAGAAACCCCAGTATCTTCGTTGTCCACAAGCCAGGGCTGGCACTGGTCTGGAAATCCCAGCCTTTGGCTGTCTCAGTATTCTTTACTCTGCAGCAGCCCTCTGGACAGATTGGTAGAAAGATGGGAGCCCTTGTGTCCTTCCCAGTCTTCAGGCCCAGGAAAGCAGGCAGAGAAGCAGACAGAAGAGCAGGCATGTTTCTAGCTAGTGTTTTGTTAGAATTTGAATTTTTTCAGGGATATATCAAATTCAGCATTTTCTATCTGAAAGTTACTATACTGAAATTTTCTTAACTGGCTGTATTGAAACCTTAAATTCTTTCATCCTGAAAAAAAAAATTAGGAGGTTAGAAGTTGGTGATATCTTGCATATGTGTGTCTAAAATAATACTGTTTATGAAGTCAGGGCAGAAAACTAAAATATCCAAAAGTGATAAGGATTTGTATGTTTTCCATGAAGGAGCTTGAAACAGTATAAAATGTTCTGCAGGTAATTTAGAAATATTTTTAAAATTTGAGGGAGGAGAAAGATATTGGGCATAAGAAAGAGGTTGTAAGTAATTTTTAATTCTTCTCGCACTTTAATCCTGATTTACCCTGTAATAGATCACAATCAACAGTTTGCAAGGCAGTGTGCCACCCAAGTTTCCCTATATTTAATAACTAAAACCTCAAAACATTTTCGTGCTTGTATGCCTATTCTTGAGTATTTGTTCAACTTCTAAGCTCCTGATTTAGTTTTTTAAAACTACAGAGCTTAATAGCAAACATTTGATCTCAATTAAATATTTTTATTTTAATTATTAGCATACCAGAGAAGGGGAGAACAGTTTGTCCTGTTTCCAAATACATTTTAAAACTTGATGAGACTTACTAGCAATCAGAGCATGATCAATGTACATGTTCCTGACTGAATTTTTACGAAGATTACCTTGAGCACAATTGTTATCTTTGTGTAATATTAATTAAACAATATATCCCAAAGCACATCAAGAGTGAACAAATAAAAACCCAGGTGGATTGCTGCTCTCATTAGATTATCTTCTTTTCTTTCTCTTCCCTTGTCTGCCTAGAATTGATATTTCTATTTGGAAATGCTAGATCTTAAAGTGAATGTTTTGAAAAGTTACTGCTGTTAATGTGGCAGAGTGGATTTATCATTTAGAGAAGGAAAGATAGCTGAGAGGAGACAGGAAAAGCAGGTTGCCAGAAGCCCCTTTTCTGTTGTGCTTTATTCTTGTGTATCTCTGCAAATGCAGCACTTTAGTACTAAGACTGTAATACTACATCATCCATTGTCCTGGGATTATGGTAGTTATGCAAACATCCACATTTAGCAGTAGGGTAAATTTTAATTTAGAATGAAGGACAATGTTGAAATGTCAGTTATAGAAAAGTAAAAATAATAACAGAATAAAATTTTCTAAGTCTTTCACCACCAACTGCTTGAAAAGACTGACCATTTCAAGACATGTTCACATTTTTTAAACTTTGTGGTGTTCTCACATGCTGGAACAGCTCCTTGCTTCTGTATCAAATCTATAATGTATATTTTACACATATTGCCTCTTTTTTATCTCCTGTTCTTAACAGAGAGATCCTTGAAAGTAGCATGTAAAGATAGTAATTGTGTTCAGTGCCTTAATATTGTGGTAGCCATTGACTTGTGCTGAGAAACACTGCTCTTTTTCAAATATTTCTAATAAAAAGCATTATCTCCCTTTTCTTTTTCACCATCATAAAATAAGTTATTCAAACATGATCCTACACTATGGCTTCTATGAACCACTTAGCTTGAATTTGCATAGTCTTTTATTAAATTTTTCTTAGTTCTCATGGTCTCTGATGTGTGAATTTACCATTTACTCTGTATTTGTCCACACAATTCTACACTTGACAAGGAATTTGCTTGCTTTGTCCTTGTTTTGTTTATAGCTCCTCTTTCTTCTAAATAAAAAACCCCTAATGATGCAAAAGATACCAATACATGTGACTTTTTTTACAAATTTGCTTTTAGAAATCAGAATGTGCCTCACACATATCCTCATTTTTCAAAGCAATTTTTGAGGAATGGGAAACTTTTCTTACTATTTGAGGGAACTTTCATTAAAAACATTAAACTTGTTTTCACTCAAGCGCAGATTGTTTAGTTATATACAATTATTGAAGTGTGACAGGATCCTTCTACAAAATCTCCTAAATTCAGCTTTGTAGTTTAAATGTTCTTTTTATATCCATTAGCTGAATGAAAGCACAAGAAGAAAATTAAAATTAGTTTCTGTTGTGTATCTGAAAAAAGCATCAGAAGACTGCATTTAACGACAAATTTGAATAAAGAAAGCTTCAGGGTATTTTGGTGCAGAAGCAATTGGCTGTAGGAGATGAGATGATATGGAAACAGATAGGAAGATTGGAGATTTTCAATTTGGACAAGAGCTGACTGAGAATGTTTTCTTTCTGTTGTGTGGAAATCAGTTCTATGATAGCAGCAAAATTAAATATTCTGCATGTGTTCATTTAGCTATAGATTGGCCCTTTCGGGACTCATCTCAAATGCAGGAGTAAAACAAACTGCTTCTGAGAGTTTTGAAGACTTTCTTTCCTCTGTACCCAAGAGAATTAAAGGGAAAAAGAAGTAAAACATGGATCAATTAACTCCTTTTTCAATTATTTTACAAAACAATACAGATTGCAGGGAATGAATCATCTAATGATATTTCGCTTCTTAAAATTTTAATGGAGGAGATTATTCTCTGAAGTAACCTGCTGTGCCTGTTTCACAGTGACAATATACAATATTCCCTGAAGCTCTTTCTGACATCACTGAGTCTAACATGGTTTAGGATGTTTGATGGAAAATTAGGTGTGGGAGAGATGCTGGTTAGAGTACCCAGTATCTTGGGGATGGTACACAGAACTGAGGGTCTGGGCAGAGTGGACTTTTATCTTACTAGCTGTCACATATACTGAAACAAAATAAACAAATGGACTGATCTGATATGCTATTCTGTCACTTCACAGTGGTAGAAAGCCTGCTTCTGAGATTTTGTAGGTGTGACAAAGTTAAAGTAAGTGTTGCTATTGATGACATGTTGTTTGTAGAACTGAAACCTTTATGTCATGTTGGGTCATATTAGCAACAGCATTGCAATCAATGGGCAGAGACTAAGATATGTGGGTGACTGCTTCTTTGTTTTGAGCTTCCTGATTTTAGAGTTCAGTGGAGGATTGTGGCACTAGCTGATCTTAGCTGTCAATATCCAGTGGATTTTTGGTTTATTTTTAATGTGGCTTAATATTTAATATGCTTTTAGAAACTAATATTCTGTAATACCTCTGAATTTACTGTGTTGTAATATATTTAGTGGTATAGATACCTTCTGATGTAGGGTGCATCACTCTTTAGATGAGAATTTAAGAATCTGGAGCTAAAAATCTGCTATTATTTCACTGCTTTCATTAGATTGTTCTGTCATATAGCACCTTTGTAAGTTCTCTGATCTTCATTATAAAATTAATTCGGATCTTTTCCCCATTACTTTAATGGCAAGACTCGTCCAGGCTTATCTGTCACAGTGTTTGGGAACCTTCATTTCAATTTGAAGTGAGTATTTGCCTAATTTATGTTAATTTGTTTTCATTCGAATGTTCTTTTACCCTCTTCTTTCTCTCTGTTGTATTTATGCCCTGTAATAAACTTAAGGAATCCTGTATTGTGAAAGAATTTGAGGAAGCTGAGGTAAACTCTCTTCAAACATCTCAGTAATTAATTATTTCTAATTTTCTTCCTGCCTTTATACTGGTCATTCTTCTCTACATTTAGTGGCGTAGCAGTATACCACTGACATGGTTTTAAATGCAAAGTTTTCAGTACTCCTTAGGATCTGTATTTCCTTTCTCTTTCTAGATGTCCTGTACACTTCCTGCTTGATGATGTAGAATACTATGTATATTATTTCCTGCATATATTGGCGCTAGATTTGCTAAACTTTCTAAATATTCAATCTAGCTCTTGCAATATAATTTTGATGTGATATTCTGTGCAGCATTTTATTTTCTGGCTGTGATTTCATCAGTGTCATCAACACGGATTGCTTTTGTTCAGTTCCTTTTATTTGGATGGATCTCAGAAAAGTATCTATTATGTATGACCTCTGCAGATGCACTGTGAAATCATAAGCTGTCCAAATGTTGATCTGCTTTTTGTTGCACAAGTGCCAGTAAATTTACAGAGTTATCAAATACTAAACTACTTCTGTACAGAAGGACCGAGGCACTAATGTGCATTCAACAAGTTCTTTGTTTTCTTCATTGCTGTAAGACAAAGATCAAAAAAACATATTGTCAACAGGGACAACTGGCTAAATGAAGAACAGAGATGGTCTCTGCACCCTGTGTTTGAGATTCTTACAACGGGAGCTAAGGAGACACAGCAAGATCTTCAGCTAGAATTGTACTGCTGTTGTGCTGAATTTTATAAGCATAACAGGCTTGATCAGAAATTAATTTAAATAACTGTTAGGCTATTCTTAACAATTGCTTAGGTGTAGATACTGTTCCTGAAAAATGCTGTGACACATACTATGAGAGAGAAAATCACTTCCAGCATCTTTAAATATTTTGCTATTTGTAGAGTACATGTCTTGTGGACTTTCTTTTCTCCTTTATATTTAATTTCTCTGCTTTCCTGCAGAACACTAAACATTGAGTGTTATTTTATGACTCAAGCTTCATCAAATCATTACAGTAAATTATGCCTTTACAGGGTTCTTGTCTTTTTTTCCCTTGTATTATGAGAATAATAAACTTGCTTATTGTTTACTTCTGTAAAAAAGCAGTGAGCATATGTGTCTATTAAAAACCTTAGTGTTAATTAGAGTTATGTTAATACAATCGCCTACAAAAATCACAGAATTCTGTTAAAGGTGATGAAAATATTTCTTTGTTCTTATTAGAAGTTTTAAGCAGAAGCCTTGGTGAAAGACATCACACTCCTATGGTGGAGAAAAAGATACAACCTTAGAAAGTAAATAAATTGTTTGACATATGTGAATGCTACAATTTTATTCTTATTTAGCTTATGGTAAACTCCAACTAAGACAAAGAAATTTGAAGGGTCTACCCATATGTCCTTTAAATAAAATTTTAGCTGCTCAGGTCCTAAAACAAAGAATCAAACAAACAAACAAAAGGAACCCCAACAACAAACAAAAAAACCCCAATCCAGTAGTAATAAAGTATTCTTGATTTCTGTAAAAACACAAAGAAACATAATGGGTACTAATGCTCTAAATAGTATTTCCTATGCTATAAAGGCTATTTGGGATTAAATACTTTTCAAGAAATATGAACTCTTTTACTTACTAAATTCAGACAAGTTGTTGCTTTACTATTGAAACCCTCTGAAATTTTGGTAGAAGAAGGGAAATCTGCTGCATGTTCAGTTTTGGGGCGGCCCATGCTTCTTACCAGGTGGCTGCATGCCAGCTTTGCAATGGCTTGAAGGGGCTAGGCTATTATGGGAATGTAACTTCATTCTTCTGCCTGAAAGTCCTTGTGGATTTGAAAAATTCACTCACATTACTCAGTTTGCTCCTTATGTATAAAAGTATGTCAGCTGAACTCTCCTAAACTGTGCTGCTTTAACCAGCTGCATATGCATAGAAATCAGCTGTCTTTTAACATAAGCTGATAAACAGTTGACAACTATAGCAAGTCATTATCAGATTTGTCTGGGTGGAAATCCTTTTTTACATTAATGTGCTGTCACCTAAAGCTGTATGAGATCTTGAAGCATATTTAGACATGTTTAGGCGTAGTCTAGTGTTTAGCAGCAGGCTAGGAATTTCTGCAGTAGAGCAGCAGACTACATTTTAAAGAAATAAAGGGAGTGAGTAGATGAATTGAAGTGAGAGCCTTGCCTAGAGGGATTGCACAAGGAAGGAAAAATATTTTACCATCTAGAGAAGCAGTAGATCCTTTGGCAGGAAAAAAATTAATCAATTACATACTTTTTGTAGTCTGAATAAGCTTCTTAGTATTTTTTCTGTAAATTTAATGTTCACAATAGTTAATATTTTTATCCAATATTCGATAGAAAGAGGGCTCATTGGGTTCTTAAATTTGAAAAGTGTGATTATAGAGGAAACAATATATATGAAATCTGCAGAAGCAACAATTAAATCAATTACTGTACTTTGTGTTTACTTAAAAAATAATATAATATTCTGGTATTCCTAATTCTCAAGGGCAACAACTGTTTTATTAGAAAGGGGTCTTTAGGAATGGGAATGCAAAATTGAAGGAATTATCCAGGTATTGAAAAATATACTGTGAAAAAAAAGCATGTTTGCAAGAGAGTTGATGGTGAGCAATAATTCTGTTTTATTTCCAATAATAATAATAATAATAATAATAATAATAATAATAATAATAATAATAAATTTTTCAGAATCCACATGGATTCTTACTTTTAAAAATAGAACTGGAAGCAGGACATCATGTTTTTCTGAAGTTCATTCATATTTTAAAGTCATATTTGGCCTATTCCTGGAGTTAAGCATGGAGTTTTTTTCCTGAAAGGAAGTGAAGACCTCACAAACTGTGAGTTCTTATAGAGAGAAAACTAGATTTTCAGGAAAGAGAAACTGAAATAAAGGTGGAAAAAAATGAAACTGAGAGTTAAGGTGCTTTGGGAGTTAAAGCAAATTCCTTCTTATTGCATTATAAAATGTATCTTTCTAAAACTGAGTGGATAAAATGCAGTATAACCTTTAAGCAGCAACTTAATATATTCTCCTCAATTTGACAATGGCATGACAATTAACAGCTGAAGGGAAGGCATTTACTGAGATTAGCAATATGACTGTTATTGACTCATACTAACTTTATAAACTGGGCTGATACATCAGGAAGTGTTTTTAATTAAAGTGAAAGTGTTGGTACAGTCACGGAAGTAATAGTCCTTTGGAAAGCTGTGCTCAAAAATGTGGTGGCAAACTTTTTATGTGAGTTTCAGGAAGGATGGAACAAGTCTACGAATTGAGGTTGAAGGTTATTAGACAAATAAATTCACATGAGACTGAAGAAACCCAGCTGAATTCTGAA
>NW_005054620.1:300594-317762 GCF_000277835.1 Geospiza fortis
TGATGGGAATGCATGGATATTGCCTTTAAAGCCATTGGTTTCAAAGTGTGCACAGTAAAACAGAAGAAACTTGAAAATATTACAGATTTTTTAATCTGGAAAGCTGATTATCTTTTAAGGGAAGCTCTACCTGCACATTTCCTTTGTCTTTTTCATTCCAAATCTTTGTTCCATAATTTCTGGCATTTTGGTCCATGGGGTGACTTGCTTGGGAATTTGTTAGGTGTTGTGTTCTGAGGTAGAATTAAATTGAAGTGCTATTTGGTCTGATTCTGTAACACTAAATAAAAATTTTAATGACCAAGAGTATTTGCAAGTTAATTTTGTTAATTAAATCCATGCACAGAAGGGTTATATTGATAGTGTAAGTAGATTGTAGAAAATAAATTAGCATTTGATGACTTTTGAAGGCCAGACATATTGTTTCAAGAGGTAGTTCAAGAAGCTTTGACAGCAATATCAAAGTGTTTGAAATATTTACCCTGCAAATGCATGAAGGGGAAAGAGAGTCTGAAGAGAATATACCAACTGAAATTGGTGGAATTTAAATGGTGTTGCAGTTCTGGTTAGCAGAGTGTGACAGAATGTGTTTCTTTCTGGACCATTGAATTGATTTCAAGTTTGAAAAGTTTGTAGAGGGCTTTAGGATCAACTTGGATTGGGAATGGTGTCAGGCATCAAATATGCCTTTGATTTTCAGAATTCTTTGATTTTCTGATATTGCAAAATAAAATCTGTTGCACTTTCCATGCCTGGAAGTGTTCAAGGCCAGGTTGGATGGATTTCTGAGCAACCTGATTTAGTGAAGGCCCCTTCCAACACAAGCCAGTCTATGATTCTATGATGAAAATTGCTTGCTTCTCCAAGATTGAGTCTCTGGCTTCCATGGTATTACTAGATATTCCTGTAACATGCTTCAAAGTCTCTTGTTGAAATAATTTCCAACACAGGAAAAAATGCATTTTCTATCTTAGTTTTGTTTAATGGTAATTTTTCCTAATTTATTTTTTCTGTCCTCTGCCAGTTCTACTTGAGCAAAAACAAATACAACTATGCATTTTAAAAATAATGGCACTTGGTTTATCCTCACTGTATAAAATGCATGTGTCACAACTTTCAAAAAAGGAGTTTGGGACAAACAGTTTGCATTTTGAGAAAATTTGTATTGTCAGTCTCCTTGCTGTGCAGACATGTGACCTGCTCATGTTAAGACTGGCATTCTGATTCCATGCTAATAGGTCCATTGTTATTAATATATGCTGCCTGCTTCTGATCTGCTCTGCTTAGAATGCATGTGGGTTTTCAGTGTGTGTGACATTTAAGGGTTATGGATTAAAAAAATTAAATTCTCCAAAACAAAAAATATCTCATACATTTTTAACAGTTTACAAAAGAGCTATTCTACATTTTCCCTCCAGCAAGATGGTACAGTATTAAATTAAGTGTTGTTTTTTCTATGGCCATGTAAGACTTAATGTTCTGGGCAAAGATATTAATTGTCTTTTGAAATGGACAGATGGTTTTGCCTAAAACCTGCTTGTTAATTAATTTGATTTTTTGAAAAATAAGTAATTTTCAAATGAGGTTTGAGTCTCATTTTTTTGATAGTGACTTTTTCATATTGTAGACATGAGGCTTTTTTTAAGAAGTATGTTGTGTGATGTAACATCTTCTGTTGGATTGTAAAAGTAGAATCTAGGTAGGATAGGGGTTCAGATCATCACTCATGCAAAAGATGTCCAAACCTGGATTGAAAATAAATAAAAATAACTCAAGAGTCAAGGTGTTACAGCTCTTCATTACAACATGATGAAGCTGAATTTACTGATTTATACAGATCTGCACTTTACTCTTTGTAAAAAATATAAACTGCTAGTAGAAAATGATGTATGAAACAAGTTACCACTCTTAGAGTCTCCTAAGCTTTTTCAGAAGTGCCACTTTTCAAACTTCAGCTGTTAGTGTTGAGGATCAAGAAGAAAATGAAGTCAGCAGAAGTGTTTGCAAGTAATTTCATCTTTCTGCAAAAGCGAGAACTGAACATCAAAGCTGTGGCTAGGTAAACTTATCAAGAAAGCATTAGACTGTGTAGTCAGTCTAATCTCATGCTGTGCTGCAGATCACACACAAACCTGTGTACAAATGTAGTATATCTTTGGTAAGTTCTTGGGGATGCTGGAGAGCTCACTTGCGTACATTTTTTTATACACTTGTGTGCACTGTTGCAGTTCTTTTATTCTACACTGGTGTAGTATTAATTCATCGAATACAAAAAAACTGGTTCTTTTACCCTGTTCCATTTGCCCCTTTTGTCCACTGATATTTATCGTAACTATAATAAAATGATTTCATGCTAAGCATTTATGTAAGATGTGGATGCCCTTGAGCACATTTCATTTTTGTTAGAAATTATCTGTAAAATGAGTTTATTTATTTCAGGTGCATTTCCCCTCCCTGTTATTCAAAAAAACTTGAAGTGAAAAAATTGTTTTAAAGAACAGAATTCAAGATTTTAAGTAATGAATGCTGCATATTTGCACCTAATATTTTCCCACAGGTTTTAGGGCAAGATTTTTATACTAGAATAAGGGTAGTGCAGAAGGAACTATTTCTGATCTAGCATGGATAGGCTTTCTGATCGAGGGCCCCAAAAATAATTAAAAGGCCCAAATAACATGTTCACTACAGTTCACTGGAAAGCAGCTATAAGAAAACAAAAAAAACCCACCCAAACAATTAAATCATAAAGCATTTACTAAAGTTCCCTGAGAAGTAGCTATACTGGCAAAATACTGGGCATACTTTGAGACTTTAACATCAAGTGAATTAAAGATTCTTAAAATTTGTTTAATTAAAAGTGTTAAAATTATTGCACTGATAGAGCAGAAAGTTTTTATCATGGCAAAACTTAAGAATTTTACTTGACTTTTTAAAAAATATATTTAAAAAAAAGTTTCTCTGTTCCTAATGAAGCACTCTAGTCAAATCCTTATTCAATAGGAACAAGTTGATTGTAGGTACATTTTTTAAATAGGTGGACTTTGTGTTGGTCTGTAACTGTGGTCCCTCGAAATTGCTTTTTGCCATGGAAATACAGGGACAGACTGTTACTGAAGCGCAGGTATCTTCTAACTGGGTGTTACGGGGATGGGAAAAAAAGGAGTCTTTCCCTCCTCACACCTAGAACACAGAGTGCTGACAGGGCTGGACAGAAGCTGCTCTTGCAGAGTCTTGTTCTTGAGGTCTGTCTTTTCCAAGGTCTGTGTTGATTTGTAGATTGATCTCCATGAACTAATTACTTTCTTTGTAGTCCCCAGTCACAACTGATTTCGCACATTTTCTTGATTGTGAAGTTATTAAAATAGCTTCCACCCATAGTCAGGGTGAAAAACATTATTTGTGACAAAGTTATATTTAGTTGTAAAATTCTTGCATTATTTTGTACTTTCAACTGTAGCCGTTCAACTAGAGAAGATTTTGGAGCTTTTTGTAGTCAGCAACTAGAAGCAGTGGGGTGCTGGGATTATATGAAGTAACTGAAGTTAATTACCTTAAAATTTCACTAATCTGTGTAGGTTTTGATTGTGTGTCTCTGTCAGTATTTCTTGGTTTCCATAGAACAGTGTTAGAAAAACATACAGGAAACTGCAACACTAGGGAGATGATGCCATTCTGCATTAGAGAGTGGTGTAGAAAACACAGCATTTTCTAGTAGCCATTGTTATTATTATCATTTGAATGATAATAATATCATTCTGTAAGATTCGTTCTGGTATGGCTTCAGAGTAGTGAAATATTCCAGGCAACTTCCAGAGTAAGAGCATTCAGCTAGGTAATTTACAGCCCATTTTGATATCTATCTTCACCTCTTCAGTCTCTTGTTTGCTTGGAAGTATTGCCACATACTGGCCTGTAAATAGCATTTTCAGTTCAATTCATAGCCAGTCAGTACCCAGCTGTGAAATAAACAAAGTCTAATTTCACAATTAGGTTAGCACCACGGAGTCAAGGCATGATTTCACAATCATTAATACTATATCTCTGCACGGCTGGATTGCTCACAGTAGAATTGTAATGTCGGGTACAAGATAGCCATTCTGTCACATTAACTGGAATATATGCAGCTAATACAGAGTTTATGCCAGCCTTGCGTTTTTATGCTGTCTTAGATTCTGAGAGAATGGGCTATGCAACCACTAATGCAAAATTAACGTATTGACTTTCTATTAAGCACATTTTAGCGGTTGGAGGTAATCTAGCTCCTTGTATTATCTGACCATAACATTTTACCTCTACACCAAGAGCCCTGTGGCCCAGTGGCGCTCTGAATGGTAGTGTCTAGAGAGGTGTAGCTGACTAATAGCAGCGATTTTTTATTCAAGAACTCTGGACTCTTTGGGAATTCTCTTTATGGATATTTTACACTCTCTTTAAAGTTTCAGAGTTATTGAAGTTTGTGCTGGAATTCTTTAATCAGACTCCAGTTGCAGCACTTTCAGACTGCTGGTGATAAACAAACAGGAGGTCAGTAAGTCTTCAGATCCCAAGACTTGACTATTCAACAGCCTTGTCTCTTGTGAACTTCAGTGGCCTCCTACCAAGTTATCTAGATCATCTTTCTGGCTACTCTCACTGTTTATCAGTCAGTATCTATTGAAAGTACTTGTGCATCCAGATCTACATCTTTTTAGAGTGAAGAATGTGGCCATCTAAAAGATGTAGTTACCAGCTTTTAGGGATTTTGTTTGGATCAGCTCCCTCTGAGAATTATTTGGAGAAATTGAATGGTCATTAATGGATTGAAATTGTATTCCTTGTCAATTCTTCAGGTAAGGGATGGTTATTATTTGTTGCCAAACATGGTTCTTTGTTATGAGGTGAACTCCCTAAGCAGATAAGATCTCTAGTATTTAACAGAATAAACTAGGATCTGTCACAGAGATACATTTTAATGCTACAATTGTTACATATAGGTGTATAGATTTGAGACAATTTAAAGAGATGGGCAGTCTGAAATGAGTGCTTCCTCCTTGATTCCAACTAATCCTTTCCTTCCAGTAACGAATGTGATAAACAATGGATGTAAGTGAAAAAATAACAATTTAGTAACAAACAAAGTGGCAACAGGCGAGAATAAAAAGGGTAACAGTAAATAACAGCTAGATAGCCAACTGCTGCAAACTCACCATCAGCTGGAAATGCCCTTCCTGATACCGTGCCCAGCAGGGACGGCCTCGGGCTTGTAGGACCAAGGGACAAGATGGCAGCAGATCCATGCCAGACCGCAAAGCTCTGGGGGCAGGTGCAACAGCACATGGAGACCTGACGGCTCCCCAGGGCCGGCATCCTCCCCCAGAGGCCCAGCAGGGCAGGGGGCACTCGGTGTTCCCTGTCTTGGGGCACTCAGTGTTCCCTCTCCTGGGACACTCAGTGTTCCCTGTCCCGTCTGTCCCAGGGCACTCGGTGCTCTCTGTCCCCGCTGTTCTGGGGCACTCGGTGTTCCCTGTTCTGGGGCACTCAGTGTTCCCTGTCCCCGCTGTCCTGGGGCACTCAGTAGTCTCTGTCCCCGCTGTTCTGGGACACTCGGTGTTCCCTGTTCTGGGGCACTCAGTGTTCCCTGTCCCCGCTGTCCTGGGGCATTCAGTACTCTCTGTCCCCGCTGTCCTGGGGCACTCAGTAGTCTCTGTCCCTGCTGTTCTGGGGCACTCGGTGTTCCTGGCCCAGCCGGAGCACTGCCACTGCACCACTGTGGGACAGAGCCTCAGCTGTGGACAGGCACCTGTGGAATCCTTGCCAGGGCAGCCCAAAACTCCTGCTGCAGCCCCTCTGAGATGAGGAAAAAGAAAAAAAAATGAAAGGAGAACCCAAAATGGGTTCTCTGCAGAAATTCTCTGCTTAAGTGAAGACCAAAGAGCCAGTGAAGCAAATACCAAGTGGCAAGAACCAGGAAACTGCATGCAAGAGGTGATCGCTACCTGCAAGAGCACACTCCCCACCAGGGTTTTCGTTTGTAGGATCTTAAAGATACAGTGAGAATTTTTGTGCACAGGTAGATACGGAACACAATAACATTAAGGATTACGTGAGGGCAATAGGACTGCAGGTAAATTCCCTATTCTTAACCCTGTTACAAAACCAGTATATCTGGATATATCCGGTGTGAAGAGATACTTCTAGTATCTCTTCACATCTGGTATATCTGGATGATAACCCTTCAGTTATCAACTCCCCCCAGTTTCCAAACATCTGTCCTGTACCAGGGCTGTGCAGGACTGGAAGCAGTGTCTCAGATGAAGCCTTACAAGTGCTGAACAGAGGAGAATCACTGCACTGTGGCTGATGGCTGTGTTTTTGCTAGTGGAGATAAACAATCTCTTCTCTTCTTCTTACAATGGAATATGCTTTAAGATAAGGATTTCTTGTTATTCCTGTATTAATCTTGAAGGGTATATTTCAGAAAGGAAATTTTTAGTTCCCAGAAAAAAAGAGGAATGGAAAGTCTTTCTGGATCTTCAGTATTCTGGATCTTTGTTCACTGTTGTACCAAGGATGCCTATTGTTAAATGTATTGTAGCTTTTGACCTCTGTTGTAGCTTTTTGACCTCTCATAGGTTTATTTTCACATTTCAACACCAGAAAATATGAACAACTTTTGGAGAAACATTTCAGTTCAAATACAAAACCTCGTTTTGAGTATTTATCAAAGTTCTTGCTGATACAGACATGCAGTTTATCCAGTTGGCCCTTTCTCTTGTAATATCAGGCTTTGTTACTGCATTCTAGAATTTCATATCTCTGTAGGCTTCAGCTTTAGAAGGATATTATATAGAAGGATTTAGATGGTATCACCAATGCCTCAAAACCCCGAGTGCTATGTTCATCATTTTGAGAAGTAGATTGCCAACTGGCAAATCAGCTGTTGGATCTGTGTATTCCTTAGGTAGCCTCTAATGCCACAGAGCCATTGGCTGACCATGGAGTCCTGCCTAGTTTATGGTTGTAAACCAGTCAACCTGTAAATAAACAAAACAGTCCAAATAGCATTACTTCTCATTCACAATAGTGTTTTAATCCTTTCAAAATAATGTTCCCAAGTATTTTAGACTGTTGTTCTTACTAAAGAAACTGGTTTGCAATTTGGGCGATTCAGTCTTCTGTGTAGGGTTTTGGAATTACTTTCTTCAACAGATACAAAACATTTCTCATGCCTGGAATCCAGTGGCATCTCCCTTTAGTGTGTGTTCAACTGTTAATTTTGTCACACCGGTACGAAAGCACAGATTTTGCTCTTTTATAAAGACTGCTGTCACCCTTATTCTGACTAGGATCATTAGGCTATCTTTTCAGTTCACCAGTTCAGCTGTCACCCTTTCATTCTTCTAGTTCATTTTTCTGCTGCTGAGAGACCAGTTTTGCACCTTGAATGCAACTGGACGCTGCCTTGATACTAACAGCTACCTCAAAGGAAGTTGTGGAAAGGTAGGGAACTAGCAGCAGGACAAGAGGAAATGGCCTCGAACTGTTCTTGCGGGGATTCATGTTGGACATCAGGAAGAAATTCTTCCTGGAAGGGATTGTTAAACGTTGGAATGGACTGCCCAGGAAGGTGGTAGAGAAAGTGTTCAAGAAATGACTGGGTGTGGCAGTTAGTGCTGTGGTTTAGTTGGCATGGTGGTGTTTAGTCAAAGGTTAGGTGGGCTCAATGATCTTGGGAGGTTTTTTCCAGCCTTAATGATGTGTGATTCTGAGAAATTAGTATTTGCAAACTGACCTGTAGCATCTTGCTATTCCATATTTCCTTTTGAAGAACTCCTATGTTAAAAAGACAAAGAAGAGACATTAAGTATAGTTTAAATATTAATTTCATGTCTACCTTTGTGAAAAGATACACTTTTTATTGCTTGCTCTACCATTTTAGTTTTGCATCATGCAGTGCTGTCTTGAAAGAGAAAAATGTAATTAATTGGGAGCTAAAATGTAATTAATTGGGAGGGTTCATTTTGAGAGAGAAGCGTAAAAAGTGTCTTGGTTTTAATACTTACTGAAACCATTGCAGCCAACCTGAGTACTGGATTGTGCTCCTGCTATCTGTAAAATAATCTGAATCTAGTACTATATTCCTTCATATTACTTACTGTCTTTTAAAGCAACCTGTATGAATTGTAATTCAATAGCACACAGACTTGAAGAAAATAAAAAGGGCTTTGATAGCCTCTTTCGAGTTGCTTATGTTAGCCAAAAATTGTTGTTTTCTTTCCTGAAGGGATATTACTTACACGCTTATGTTCATGGTCTGGCTTTGAAGAAAATTGGCGGTGAGAGATCTTATTTCATCTTTGGGGTATGTGGAAACACACATAACTTGTAGTTTCAGTCCTTAGCACTTTGTTCAGTTTTCAGTAAGCAGTGAGAATTCACACTACTCCACTGCATCAAGGTTTAAATAATTTGTCAGCAAAAGCAGTGAAGGAAAATCACTGAAATTCCATTGTCTGAAATCCAAAATAGCTAATTTTGTGTCATTAGAACGTGTGTAACCTTCAGTGACAAATGAGAAAATTGTTGCTTGATTGCTGTGTAGTATAGCGGTTGTTTCCACATTCTTATTAATTTTGTGGAGTCATAATGAGAAGACCACATAATCTATCAGAAATTCTTGTAAAAAGGCAAAGCTTTTTTGTCTCATTTGGGAAACTTTGGTTTTAATAACCTCTTCCAGTTTTGCACTGTGGTGTTTTGTCTGAGAAATGTTGGTGTTGGTCAGGCTAGTGGTGCATTGTAGTTTTGTTCACATCAGTGAGATATCTGACATCAGTGTGTCCTTGATACAAACAGGTAGCTCTGGTTCAAAGCTTTGCTTGGTTGCTTATGGCAAGGAAGAGATACCAGCACTTATTTGTAGATTATGAGCATCGTAGCAAAAGCTGCAGATATACTACAACCCTTAGAATACAGTAGAAATTTTAAGTAGGTGAATTCCTCATAAAATTAAGTAAATTTTTAAAAGGATAAAATATATATTACTTTACAAACAACCTTATTCCCTAGGAGTTTTGCCTTTGATTCTGCTGGGGACTAGACTGCTAGTTAACATCCCTCATTCCTGCAGGGCTTCCCTGTCTTTCAGCAGCTGAGATTTCTGTGCAAGTCCCCAGCTGCTAGCTGCTGGAACGATTTGCCCGCTGGAGGTCAAAAACATACCTGCTGACAGCCACTAGCAACCTTTTAGCACAGAAAAAAACAGCCCCAAACATATTATCTTTGCTGATCTGCTTAACAAAATCCAAATTTGTGATACTTTGAGTGACCCATTTCAAACAAAAAAACCTAATTTACAGATTATCTAATCTCAACATTTTGTAAATATTTAAACAGATTTTTGAAAGGTGTTTTCACATCAGTTACATTGATTTCATGTGGGTCTGAGCTTCCTTAGATCTTTCCCCTCACTGCTGGCATCTTTTATCCAGCCGCTTTTCTTGTGCCTCGGTAGAAACAATAGATACTTTCAGGTGTTCCAGCAATGAAGGTTCTTTGTGGTGAAACAATACAGCATTGCAGTTTCTTACTGAATCAGGTAGGCTCAGAAGGTCATAATTCAAAAAGATGCCAGCTTCCTCCATTCCTAAATGGAGATATAAATCCTTCTTAAAATGTTAATCATCTGCAGGATATCACCATATAATATTTCTGTCAGATCTGTAGCTGTAGATGTGGACGCAGATGATAACAACCCATGTTTCTTCTCTGGACAGAGGAGGTTTGATCTGGCTTTTTGACAAGAGCAAAGGGGTGGTTTGGATGACAGTTTGAGTTTCCTCTAAATCCAGCTTCAGACCCAGCATTAGATGTGTAACTGATTAGAACATAAAGTGTTTGTAACTCTAGGTTAATTACATCAGCTGCAAGCAAGCTGTGTGAAAAGCTCTTTAAAGCACTCAGTGCATGGTGTTGAGCTGCTCTGCTTGCTAATAAGGGGTTTTGACCATTGTATATCAAGCTGCAAAGAGTTTTCAGTCTGCCTTTCGTGCTGTAAGTTGAGCTTTGCTGCTCTAAGATACCCAAGGTGCATTGTTTGACATTTAAGCTCATAATCTTGGTGGATGACAATACTAGGCACTTAATATTTATACTCAGTTCTGTTAGTTTCCTAGAATTTGATCATTTTCTGATCACAATAATGAAAATATTTCACAGCTGTTGCTACATGGCATCTTTTTAATGTGGCATCAAATCAAAATGGCATCAGCTGTGGTCAAATCTGGTGAATGTGTGAGGTCAGAAAAGCTTGAAAGCATTTCTGGTGCCAGCATGATACTTTCCATTTCTTCAGCAGAGGTTATCTGTGAATACAATAATAAGAAGAAAAGTGAATTCCTTATCATTTGAGGTGAATGTAAGACTGTTGTGTCAGTTTTGATGTGAGCTATCTTTAGAATGGAAATGTGAGCTCACTGGTCTTCATGGCTTTGAAGACTTATACATGCTAGCCCCAGTGGAAATAAAAGAAACACAGAATCACAACTGCCTGGTTTTCCTTGCAGAGTTCCTGAACTTAATTTTTTAAATGTCCTAAGTTCTGTGACAAGTGGAGTGTACCAAAATGGGAAAGATAAGAATTTAATTTCTTCTGAGGAGTAAAACCACTTATCACAGTATAGCTCTGATTAAAGAAGAAAGTTGTATTTAGATAGTTACAGACAGTGTAAGCATATGCAGCAATTAGGGTGTATATGATTTCTCGTGAACTCTTTTTTCCAAACTTTATACAGTGAAATTTAATAGGGAGAAAGCCTGTTTGGGTGGGTTTTGGAGCTGGGTTGGGTTTTTGTTGTTGTTGTTGTTGTTGTTGTTGTTTTGTTTTTTGGGGTTTTTTGGGTTTCCTTTTTAAATTTTTAGTAAGACTGCTTCTTCAGAGGGCTTTCTGCAGTATTTGGAGTACAGTAGAATTTGCAAAATTAGATGAGAGGTGAGACAGGAAGATAATAATTATTAGAACTTGTGTTCCTCAGATTAATTTGTGACATTCTTAGTAATTGTGGCAGCCTTTCAGTGAATGAACCAATTTTTAAATGCATGTTTTGTTGGATATACTCTTTTTGGAAATTATGCATGCTTTGCTATTGAATCCTGAAAATACAACAACATTCATGTGGATGGAGGCTTGTTGCTCATAGTGACTGAATCTACATGGAGTTTAGTGAGGAATCAGTCAGGAACTTGTGCAGTGTGTATAGTTATCTTCAAAGAAGGAAAGGGCATGTAAAGGTAAATACAAATACAGAACTGACATAAAGCAAGTCAGCCTTTCAATAGATCTTCTATGAGCCATTTTCTGTACCTGCAGCATACAGGGAAGTATCAATATAAAAGACATGCTTTTAAGTGATAGGCATACACTGATACACATCTACCACCCATTTCTCCAAAAAGCATGTTTGCTTACTGTCATGTTTTTCTAAAAGTGTATTTAACATAATATGCAGAGAAGTGTCAACCCTCATCTCTAGATTTCTGGTTTTAAAAAGTTTTCCATGCAAAAGTATTATTGAAAGGCCTACCATTATAATGATGGTACTTGCAGGAATGTAAATTCCTAGGAACATTTTGCTTGGATGCAGCTATTGGAAAAAAAAGGCTTTTCAATCTCTCTTTTCTTTAGTAAGATGGTATTTACTCTGACACAATGTACTGAGGTGAAAACTGTAGTTTTGGGGTTTTTTTCTCCAATAATTCTCTCAGTTTTAACAGCATTTTTCTTACCTACTGTGAAAAAGGGACCTGTCTGCCTCTAATGCTCTGTGATCCTCCCAGCCTGTGTGGTCTTTTTAGAAGTTGTGTCCCATTTCCTGTCTATAGTTTTGCATCAGTTCATTCAGCCAGCAATGGGTATTTTTGTAAGGATGGAGAGGAACAGGAGTAATGAAAATGGTGGTGACTGAGAATTCTTACTGCAGTTTGGGTGTGTCAGGTCTTCTGTAGGTCTTCAAAAGCCTGCAGAATCTGTTTCTTTATTACCAGATTGGACAATAAATTAATTCTTGCCATCTTCCATGCAAACATGTTTAAATGATCCTGAATCTGCTGGAGTGAGATTCAAGATTTATCTGTATGTATCTCCATAAATTCCAGTAACACATTGGTTAGATCTCAGGAGTCAACACAGGATTTGGTTAGGATGCTTGCATATAGGTTGCAAAGAGAGGGAAAGACATCTTTAGTACGATGCAGATCTTGGTCTCCCTGAATCTACAAGGAATTTGAGTTTCTTAAGCTTATATGATAAAGAAATGCAACTTTGAGAGGTAGAACGCAGTATGCTTATGAATTAGATGTTAATATGTTGGTCAGGAAGCGTGGGTTGGTATCTTACATTTTATAACAGTTACACACTGAAACTTGAAATGCATGTAATTCGGTAATAAAACATGATTTTTTTTTTCTCTACAAAAATAGTAATTTGGTATTGCAAATGGAGATAAGCTTTGAAAAAGAGTGAAGTTTAAAGGTTAAATTTTTTGATGATGTGAAAGAAGTTTAATTAGGAATATATTGGTCTGTATTTAACTCCCAGTGTTTTGCTGAATCCCTGAACTGAATTACATTCATCTACAGCTGTAAGAATATGAAGAAGTTTTAATTACTGTCTCTTATATGCAGACAGTTAACAAACAGGTGTGCTTCTAAGAAATGCTGGTCTGTTTTAATGCATATGCTCTTCTTAAAATTGATCTTCCTGACCAAGCAGCAGGAACTTTTTGATAAATTCTGTGAGATATAAGTAGAAAAAGTTGTAAGTGCCTAGGTGAATGCACAGTTCTCCGGGATCCAAGCAAGGTTAAAGGAAGTCTGAATTAATGTAGCACAAAAATTGGTAGGTCCAGAGGGAAATGAAGGCTAGTAGGAATCAACTGGGGTCTGTTTAGGAATGAATCTTAATTTGTCCATATAATTCTGTTATATCTGAGATTTTAAGGATATCTAATAGGAATAAATTGGAGAATGGATAGCAAATGTGAAAGTATTCTTCTCTCAAACCTAATGGAGATGTAATTCAAGATAGTATTAAAGGTAATATTAGAATATGAAGACTGGGATGTATGTTATTTCACTTAGTTACTATTAAAAAGCTTTGCTGAATATACTCTACTTTTTACACGTGCTCAGTCACATAACATTATCATTATCAGCAGACATTTAGCTTATAAATATATAATTCAGCTTATCCCTCTGTTTGCTTCAAAATACTTGGCATTTATTTTTCAACATCATTGAAGTAGTATTAGCTTTGCAGTTGAGAACAGTAGTATCTGTTTTTTTGTATTCAAGATAGCTTTAAACCAGAGGTTTAGCTTTAATTTATAACTTCTAGTGCATTACTTTATGCTTGCACGTGGGGTTGGGGACTTAAAAGTGTGGAATCGCTGTGTAGTATGTAAGGTTGCAGAACTCTGTCATTAGTAATAAGGCTTTTTTCAGCAGCACATTATGAATATCTAGATGACTGTATTAAAAACACTCAACAAACCACTACAAACACATAAACATCCCCACTGTAAAACCAAACAACCAACGAAACAACCAAGCAATCCCCTAAAAGCAAAACCCAATCCTTTGATTATAACCCGAAATTTGCCTCTGCTTTCTGAGGTATTTTAGGGAGACAGGTTTTGCTTGGTTTCCACAGAAACGTTTTGCAGCAAGAACGTATTAATGATTAAAATAGTTAGCCAAGATAATGGGAAGTTGGAGACTCCCATATCATGTATATTTATATCTTCATCATTTTATGCTGATGATCATGTTCAGCTAAAAAATTGCCTAACTGTTTGGTGGTGGTTGTAAGCTAAGTATATATTAAAAGACTGTGGCTATTTTGTGGAATTAGCCAGACATTCAGAATGGCTGTTTTGGTTAGGATAACATATTAATATTGACTGGGAATACAAGGGTTTTGTCTTCATTCTCCTCTAATTTCTCTTTTCTCTTTCCTGCCCCCCTTCCACCCCCAAAGGAAATTTGGTTTTAGAGACTGATGAAGATGTTATGTTTTTTAAAATAATAGCAGCCAGTAAGTGAGAAGATACTTGAGGGGAGAAAACAACCGTAATCAGTTAAGCTTATTAGAATTTCACGGTTCTCAGGAGGCTGTGAGTTGTAAATTGATACAGCCCTGGGGTGACAGAAGAGGTGGAATTAAATCAGATTTCATCTGGATGTATGAAGGCAAAATGGCACTAAAATCTGATTTTTACACTTAAAACACATTCACTAGTGATACATGTCCAAACATGTTAAACCACACATTTCAGAAAGCTTATTACCATATTCCTTGCAGTGAATTCAGAATGATATAAAGATTTTTCTTGGTGACGCCTGCAATTCACACATACCTTTCCAGTAGTAAATGCTGTGCTTTGTCATGTTTTACAGTAGATGAACACACTGAAGAGCAACTTTATTTACTTAATGTGCTGCACAAACTCTTTAGCTACACTTATTGAGCATATTGTTCCAGTGCAGTCCCTGCCATCCTTCATGGATATTGTATCAGACAAAAAGCCTGTCTCCTTGTTTTCAAAGCAGCCTAAAGAATGAATGTTTGGTACTTTAGAGATTTCTTTGTCTTCATAAGAATATCATGTTCAGCCATGTTTATCTGATGCTATGAAACTGTCACACTCAAGCCTAAAATTCTTAAAAGCAGGAGCTAGGATTTAAAACTGGCACAGCAGAAAAATTTGGGATGTAATTAGGAAAAACTGCTGGATTGACAAGGTGTGACAATGGGAATAAATTCAGTTTGGTTTTCTGGTTGCTCAATTTAGTTTTCTTTCACATGAAGATGATAAAAAGAAAGAGAAAATGACATGCCAAAAATGAGGGGGAGAGTAGTGTGAAGGTGAGGGATGGGAAGATATTTATAAGGAAAGAGGAAAAAATAATGATACACTTGATAAAAAGAAGAAGAAGTTAGACATCCAGCAAATTGCTGTTTTCTTATTTACGTCTGGGAAAAACATACTAGATCAGAGGCAACATCTGAAAACTTGTATGTGCAGATAAAAGAAGTCAGCTTAGCTGTACTTTTAGGTTGTGGCTTTGTCTGCACACAGTGACATTTAATTAAGTAGGTAAGCTGAAAGTGATTTTTTTCATCCTGTGTTTTAGTTACAGTTGAAATATTATTTGGGTTTGTAATTTTGTATGCTTATCTGAGTAAAATTCCATTACGTATATCAGGAATTTGCCTGTTCTGGGGGGTTTAGC
Source organism: Geospiza fortis (assembly GCF_000277835.1). Taxonomy (NCBI): domain Eukaryota; kingdom Metazoa; phylum Chordata; class Aves; order Passeriformes; family Thraupidae; genus Geospiza; species Geospiza fortis. The sequence continues at coordinate 315,865 of NW_005054620.1, forward strand.
AATAATCTATCTATACAGTAATTTTTAAGACAATTTTACTGAGTAATTTTTGAAGAACTGGGTGGTAACCTAGTCTTGTGGTGCACAGTTTTAATTGCACTTGTTTATATTCACACAGAATAAAGCAAATAAGTAAATAATGGATATCTCAGCTAAAAATGGGGGGCCATCAGCCACCTGAGAAGTAGGGTTTTTTGTAGGGATCTAGTTATGATATAACATTTTTGTAATTTGTATAGGAACTCCTGACCACATAATAATGATAGCTTCACCATCCTTAACGGACTCATGCTAGTGAAAAATTTAATATAGTAATGTAACTGTAATATGGTAATGTAATGTAATTTTTAACTGGTGCCATACATCTGCATGGGTTTTTTTGTACACCACTCTCTGTTGAAGTGGTGTAGTAGATGTGGTTTTTAGACATAAAAACAAATATGTTTTAGCAGATGATTAAGTGCAGATAAACAACATATTTCATACAAGATTGTTACACCACTCTCCCATTGACACTCCTACTCCCACCCCAGATCAGAAACATGCCTAGCGTGGCATGCTTTCTTTTAGATCTCCACAGACATTTGCCTGACACAATCCAACATACGTTTTGTCCCAGTTATCAGAGTATGACTATTAAATAATAATGGGAAGAGAGATCTCATCCTGCTCATAAAGCAGACTGTTTTTTTTTTAATAAAGTGTAAAGAATATCTGAATTAAAAGGTCTGCATTTTTTTTCACTTGCACACTTTATCTTCTAACTAACAGTGACTAATGTAGGTCAAGCAGTGAGAGAGAAGGAGAATTGATTGTGCTTGCTGATCTGAAGAAGTACCAGAAGATGCCCATCTTCAGTGAGACACGGAGATGGGAGAAATGAGATCTGACGGTCAGAGGTCTTTCTCTGCCCCTCCCTGGCAGCATTGCAAAACTATCACATCAAAATGCAGCAGACTTCCAGAAATCATTCAAGAAATGATACTCACTATTAATTGTGACTGGTAAACTTAAAAGATACAAGATATCTTCCTTTTGGTGAACCTCATCTTTGCAGTTCTGATTCCTTCCATTCAGTCGCCAAAATCCTTCTAGGAAGGAAAATGGCAAGCAAACATCCCAGCTGAAATGGTAGATGCCTTTGCTATTAATGTATCTTTCTTCTTTCCTCTACCCACTTTCTCTTCTGAAAAAACCCTTGTTTGCTTTTTTTGTTTCTTAGCTGTTAGAAAGCCTTTAAAAATGCTTTTACTTCCCCTGTCATGGCATTATGTTCTTTGGAGGGAGGATCAGCTGGAGTCATGGCAAAGAAAACTGCTGTCCTGGTAGTTTTATTTTGTATTCCCCGTACGATTCACAGTATTGCATTGTTCCTTCGCAGAGGGGGAAGATTGGTCTCTCATGCAAATCACTGGTCCTTTTCTAGGCTTTGTAGCCGTCCTGAAATTGTTGGAAGGGATCCTTTTTTCTGCAGAGTGAGAAGGAGGAATTGCACCAGACAGGCTGGCCCCAGTTATTTTATCTCTTTCCTGTGTCTCTTACAGCTCCTTTTGAGGAGCAGGCACCAGGCAGTACCTATACTGTGTTCCCAGGGCTTCTGCTGGTCTTGTGCATTTGGTGCGCCAAATTCAGTGACATTATTTGGCATAACTTGAGACTTGCATTGCTTTAAGTACACAGAATCTGGCCCTCAGCCTTGTCTGTATGCAAAAGTGTCCTTGCTCATTTGAGCTGAGTGGATAAACAAGTGTTTTTCTATTGACCCAAGTGGTACATGAAGTTGCTACCAGTTAAAGAAATGTGGTGTGTATACATTATTTCGGCTGATAATATTTTGTGAGTATTTTGTGAATCCAGAGATTCAGCTTTCACAGAGCCTCATTATTGTTCATGGTAGT
>NW_005054620.1:317802-327943 GCF_000277835.1 Geospiza fortis
AGAATGTGCAGAAATAGAAATTTACTTTCAAATAAATAAAGTCACAAAGTGAAGTAGAAGGAATAAGGCTAGGAACTGTGGGGATAGATCTGCAGTGTGATTGAAGGTAGCAGGCTCCAAGCAAGTTAAGCAGGACAGAAGTTTTAATTTAACCCCCATCTTCTCAGACATCAGCACATGCATGCAGAGGATTATTATCACCATCTGTTTTATCTACAGCAGTTTTCATCAGTTGTGTTATTTTGTGGGTTTTTTAAGTGCTTAAGCACTGCTTTGAAGCCGTGGTGTTAATTGTTAACTTTGGCTGAATCTGCATGGATGCCTATAGCAGTGTCAGCATGCTAAGATTGGAACTGTTAGATTAATGAATGGAAGTATCAGCTCTGTGCCTGTGAGTACATTAATAGCTGTGCCAGTTCAATCAAATACACTACTGACTTTGTCATTGTGAAAGGTATTTACCAGATCTTAGATGGACTGCTGAGAAAGATGAATGTAATCTTTCATTTTAGTCTGACTTAAAAATAAGGTAACTAAATTCTTCACATAGATTATTTTATTACTGTTCTTCACAGGAGGAGAATAGATATACTGGTCGATTTGAATTCTTCACTTAAATGAAATATACATGTATGATGAACATTGTAGTGAATAGAAGGAAACTAACGGTTATCTTTCATATAGCTTAATCTCATATTCTGGTTTACTGGAGTTAATGTTGAAAAGAGAAAAGAGAAATAGAGAACAGAGAACAAAAAGAAAAAAGAAAAGAGAAAAAAGAAAAAAGAAAATAAAAGAGAAAAGAAAAGAAAAGAAAAGAAAAGAAAAGAAAAGAAAAGAAAAGAAAAGAAAAGAAAAGAAAAGAAAAGAAAAGAAAAGAAAAGAAAATTAAAGAAAAGAAAAGAAAAAGAGAAAAGTATGCTTAATCCTTAATTTTTTTTAATTTGTTTTTTCTTTCTTCTTTACAGAACTTGAAGAAGGTGTTTGTAGAATTTAGCCATCAGGAGCTATTTGAGTTCTACAACAAGGTCTGTAGATTTTACAATATTATAGTTTCTTTGTAAACACCTTATGCTGCTCAACAGGAAGTGTTGCCTATATGAATTAATCAAATAAAACTGGAAAGAAGGGATCCAACTTATATTAAGGCTCTTGGATTCCTTTGATCGCGTAAACCATTTTCAAGAAGAGCCTGTGCATTCACCTTTGGAATAGGCAGGGCTTGGGTCACTGTAAGCATACCTGGCAGTTAGATCAGGAGGAGTTAGCTGATGATTGACAGTGGGGATCTCTCTGGAAACAGCATCTTCATGTTACATCTTCAGTCAAGATGCTAGGCTCATAATCCAGTCAAAATGAACTCTATTTTTTTCCTTGTTATTATGCATTGGAAATTCAGAGGAAAACATCTGTGCATGCTAAAGAGGTAGTATTTAGACAACTGTTTCTTCAAAATTTGAATATTTAAACTACAGCAATGAATTCTAATAGCTTCATGTAAAAACAAATATTCATGAGTACAGGATTTTTATATTGGTATGCAAATATATTTGGTATGCGTAGTTGAAGATATTGGTTATTTCTGTTTGCATGTTTCTAAACAACCCTTTATGAGTAGAGGTTTTTTCCTCTCTTTTTCTTTCCTTTAAATAGCTGGAAACTATACAAGCACAGCTGGATTCCCTTACGTGATGTTTTTGAAGACTTATTTCTCCATCATGATCCTGCCACCTCATTATTTTGAATTGAAGATAGATTGCCAAGCTGCATTTCCTGAAGGATTCAGCGGGTTGCTTCTTGTAAAATTATATGGCTTATCTGCTTTTCAGACCAGTACCATTAGCCAAGAGTCTTTGTCAAGAGTTTGAAGATTCTAATGGACTTTCTCTTGTTTGCTTAGCAGCTGTGGAAAATATCTTCTTTACTTACACTGGGGAAACACCCTGCCCAGACTCTCCCCCCCACCTCCCCAAAGAATGCCACCCTGCTTCAGAAATATTTTTTTCATTCTGTGTGTTACTTGATTCTGGTAGAAATTTGCATGTTAGTGAGAGACTAGGAAAAAAACCCTTTTTTGTAGACATAACTGTAGAAGTTATAAGAAAGTACACAGCTAATAAAATCTCTATCCTTTTAAAATAATATTCACACAATTGATAATGCTTCTTTCAGATTTGTCAAAATAAATTCAGAATTTTGAAAGTTTATTGTGGGGCTAGTCAAATTTTATTTCTCTATCTTTATTCTATTTTAGTTTGGTGGGTTTTTTTTTTCTTTGAAATAATCAACAATGTCCCTGATTTCAGTGTTTACTCTTGGCACTGAAAATAAACATGGCTTCTTAGCACTGCATGCCCACTAAGGCATCTAAGAAGTGTGATGTATAACTGAGGGGAGAAATCTCAGAGTATAAAACAAAAAAATACTGAAATGATCTGACAGATTTCTGAAAGCTATGTTGATCCTTCCTCATGCTCTTTTTACCACCAGCATTTTTACATTGAACAGGAAAAATTGAAGTATAGTGATTAAAGGCTGGCTTAGTCATACTTTCACCCATCAGTTCCAGATGATTCATGAGCAGCAGGAGAAAGGTGAAAGTCATCTTAGTTCTTGTTTGTTGACAGTTTGTATACGACTCTGGGCTCTGGGCTTATAGAAGGTGAGAGGAAATTGCCTGTTCAGAGATTTAAATTTTTTTTCTTCCTGATGCCTACATCAGGGATGGTTAATACCCAACTGGACAGTTTCTTTCTTTGCTCATGACCGTAGGTATAAATATAACCAAAATGTATGTTTTGAGTAGCTGGTTTCTCCTGTATAGTTTAGGTCCTCCTGTACCAGACTTCCCACTTTGTTGCTTTTTTGTGCCTTTTTGTTGCTTTGTTGTTAGGGATTGTGCTGTCAACTCTAGAATACTGTGAGGTTTGCACAAGCTGTCTGAGCTGAAAATTATTAGATTCAGATGATAACAGCCTATGTGTGCATAAAGGGCACTGGAGAGAAAGCACACACCATAGTCCTTAGCTCTTTAAGGAAGTGCCAAATGATACTTTACTGCTCTGGTGCAGTAACACTGTTACTGTAGAAAAAGAAGAAAGTCACCTGGAAGAAGTGAGTCACCATTGCCCAGCAGAATGCCCTCAGCTATCCACTATAGCTTGTGAGGCTGGCTGCCAAAATCACATCTTGTCATAAGCCCCTGGCACACATGCCATATTGTCTGGAGATACAGGTGTCGCCTCCTACGTCTGATTGTTTAACAAGAGTTTGGCAGCTTGCTTATCTCACCCTGCATAGACTGGTGCATGTCTGCAGCTGGACACATCCCCACCATTCCCTCTGCTTGCTGACAGTAGCAGTACTTTGTAGTTAGTGCAGCTGAGGGAATCCCCTTCTGCATGACATGTCTTCTCTACCAGTCCTGTGGCACAGTATGCTTTGTGCAAGACCACTGCTCTTGAGCCTTTTCACTGAGTTTTCAGAGCTTATGTTCTGGAAGTCAGGTCTAAAGTGAGTTCAGACCTTCCTGTGTAGATACAGGGCATACTAAGGCAGTTGCGTGAGGTGTTTAAGTTATCTTTGTGAATGTAGGCAGTGATTGATGAATCCTGGAGGAGGAGGTGAAGGCTGGACTAGTTTGGAGAGCAAGAGCCATGGACAAATCAGCAGGCATATCTTAGAAAAAGAAGTCAGGGTCAGAAGAAATGGGGCACAAGAGAAACAAAGGAGAAGGTAGAGAAATGTATATTCCCAAGGATGGAATTTGGGTGTTGGAAAATACCAGGGAGAGAGCAGAAACTTTGGAAAAGATGACAAAAGTATATATACAAAGAAAATATTAAACAGAGGGGAAGATAACCTTATAGTTGAGTGAGAGCAGGGGAATCAGAGTAAACCAGAATTAGCTATGGAAACTAGCCAGTTGTATAACTGCATCTAGTATTTCAAACTAACCCAGAAGTGCCAACCTTGGTGCAAAGCTGACCAAGATCAAACTATGGGATAATGAAATACAGATTTTAAATCTAGCTTTAATAGTAAATACTTAAAAAATTATAAAATTATGTTGAAAGAGATGAAAAAGCCTAAGACTGCAATAATTTTGTAAAATACATTTAATGTTTTTCCTTCTTTGCAGATGACTGAAAGATTTACAGTTTCTTTACAGTGTTTGCCTTTTATTTTTTACTAACTGTACTGAATTCTTAGTATCAAAAGCTTTATTGTAAGAAGTACAGTGGTTACCTTTAGTCAGGGACTGCTGAGAAATAAACATTTATTTTAAAAAGATTTTTCTGTATGTAATGGGAAGCTTTGGGGTTGTACATTGTTATGGAGCAAGGACGTAACCCGTACCATCTTAGAGAAGAACACTGCCACTTAAATTTAAGTGCTACTAAGGAGAGAAAATTGGCTAACTGAGAAAGAGCAGAAGACTTTGGGGGTTTTGTTAGGTCTTGCAGAAAAGAAGGCTTTTATCCTGGTTGCTTCTCTCTGGGCATGAGTGAACCTGGAGAGGGGAAGATTATTCTTCTCCTGAGAGAAGCTGTCTCTGCTTGGTTTGTATAGAGTCCTGGTGTCACACAAGTGTCAGTGAACAAGAGGAAAAACAAGCACTGGCACAGACTAGGTCATGCATGGGTAGATCTGCCTGAAGCAGGGACTCAACCCAGTGCCTTAGGGGTGGCAGAAAGAAAAACACTTCTGGGAGGAAGGCAGCGTGTGCAGACTGCACAGAATGACCACACCAGGCTGGTGCGAGAGCCTAGACAGGTGTGTGCATTCTGGAGGTGTTCAAGCTGTGGTTATGGGTACTGGTGAAAAACAAAGCACTTGAGTCTCAGGGCTATTTTGAATAGCCCTGAGAAGAATTTTGAAATTTTTTATTGCAGAAAACAAAAGGGATGCTTTTTCCATGTTCAGGATCCTAGCATACTGGCCTGTAATATCTCTTGGACATGATCCAGATTTGAAATTACCAAGGCTTCACATAGTGTTGAAGGAAGATATTTGCAGAGATTTATTGAACTCTAAAACTGGAAATTGGAATGAGTAAGAATTACTAAATCTTTCAGATCTTCCAGTGCATTTAAAAAAACATTTGATTCATCTTTGTTCAGACATTAAAGACAGTATTTTCTGTGACTGTGCTTCTTTCAAAACTATAATGTCAAAATCTGCCTCAAATGGACTGTTGGCAAAAGAAGGAAATCTTTTGATTCAGGTGTAACAAGCATCAGTAATTTTTTGACGCAAAGATTTGGAGTTCTGGACCTAAGGGAAAGCCAGTTCTCAAACTGCCTCAAAAACACCAAATTACTGGTGAAGGGCAACCACTTGTACATCACTGAGAAGAACCAACACTAATGGCATGTTAATGCTTGTTGAGTATAAATGCATTAGATTATCTTTGTCCAGTTCAAACTTGGAGATGTAATTCCTGTTTTTTAAGCAAATACAAAATGTCTGTAAATTTTTGCATTTTATTTTTGTTGAAGTAAAATACGTAGTTAGACAAATATACCTTTGCTGTCTCAGATTTTGACTAACTGCCAAACCTGTTTTGGCTCTCCAGAGGAGGCTTTCAAATTCTCCTTTAATTTCTGGGTTTGCTGACACATAAATTTTGAGTAATCACCTGCGGCTTAATTTCTACAATCTGATTTTAAGGGCTGTGAAGTCTTGTTCTTTCAGAGCATGAAGAATTTACGGACATGCTAAAATTCTTAACCTTGGTCAAAGGAGGAAAAGTGGTTATTGTTATAAAATGGCATAAGCTCCCCTTCACACTTGTTCATATTCTCATATTCTTGATTCCAGCATCATCAGTAGCATTTCATTGCTTGGCTGCATTGGCATATTATATCTTCAAAGATTATGAATTCTCTCTTTTCCATAATACATTATGGTAAAATAATGACAAAGCTTAATAATGTCTGCTGACCAGTGAATAAGTATCATAGCACTTTGTGTTATAAGCTTTTGTAGCTTATTTGACCAATGAAAATGAGTAACATTTTGAGCTACTGTGTGGAAGTTCCTTTTCTATGGAGCAGATATGAATAACAGTGATTTTGAGTAGGTGTGTGAACCGCATTGCTGCTGACTGGTACACTATTCATGGTGTCTTATTAAGATAAACTAATAAGATACTTTTATCTGCAATTGCATAAGTTGATTTCTAATTTCCATAGAAATTAATCAGTTTTGTTGGATCTTCTCTTGGCCTCCTTAATTTTGTTGATCAGACCAAATTATATGCTGTGATTTTAACTGAAATAAAGTGTTTAGACCATCCCTTCATCTCCTTATTATTTTGTTTCTCAAGAGATAAAAACTACAGATCTTTTACAAAACAGATAGCGTTTATCTGTGTTCAGCTATGCATCCAGGAAGCACTTGCTCCTCTCACTTAGAGGGAGTAGTCCTTTTTCTATTGAGGTCAAAATATATCTCATGGTTGTCCAATGTTTTCTCTGATTATTGAAATAATAGAAAGGCAATTTGGAGTCCTACACATGCTGAAAGCATAACTGTCTTGGCCAGCTGTTCTAATAAGATTATTACATTTTTAGAGCACTTTTAACTTCTTGTCGTCAGTGTTAAACATTAATTGCCCCTTTATGGTAATATAAAACATACATTCAAGAAAATGTGAATGCATGTAGCACCTGCCTCTGAGATGGCTGTGCAGATCCACAGAGGCTGGCACAGGCAGCTGTGGAGAACTAGTTCTGGCACTGGACACACTGGAGTGGCAGATGAGCTCTTTTGGAATTCACCCTCTGGTCATTCAGGACAAGGGAAGGGAGGAGGAAGCAGCACTCCCTGGATAGAGCTAACAAGATTCATCGCATCTGCACTGTGTTGGAAGGATCATCCCACCAGGGTTAATATGAAGAGCTCCACATACAGGTAAGCTGCCTTTATTTCATTTAGTTCCCATCCATGGTTTCAGAAGGTAGAGCAGTCTTCAATAAATTGTATTTCATGGACAGCATGAGAACACTGTGCTTTTTCTGTCATGCGCTTGTCTGTTTTGCTGCTTCCAGGGTTAAGAAATGTTTCTTTGTTAAAAAAAGAGAAAAACCAATCTGATTTAAGAAATTATGCAGTTAATTATGTAGTAGCATTTTAAATATTGCTTTCTTGTGTTTGTTTCTAATTTCAAAGTGTTTGTCATAGCCAGTATCCTTGCTGGCAGCAGGGAATGAATCCCGGTGCAGTCAGTGAAGCCCAGGGACTGAGGAAAGGACCATGTCTCCCGTGCCTTGTACTCCTGCATGCTGATCCCTGTGGGGCAGCTCAGGCTTTTCCTTTGTTTTCACCTCAGACTGCCTGTTAGTTGAGCAGTTGTTACCTCTTTTCCTGGATAACAGTGCATCAGGAAAAGGTTAGAGATGCTGACTGCATTGGAAAAAAACTTAAGTCAGACTATGTGTTGTTAGCTTAGCTCTTTATTTTGGAAGGGATGAGAATGTTTTCTTCATGCAAGCTGCAGTTTTGCCCAGGTCTCCTCCCTGTAAGGGAGGAGCACTGCTTTGCACATCAGATGAATCCCTGGTACCTCTGTCAGGAACTATGCCTTGTGATGGTAGATCTCCACCATCTTCTGCTCTTCTAATTCCTAGCAAATTCTTGCTACTTCTAGCTCATACACAGCCTGGAGAGAGGCACCACAGGCCTCAAGAACAGAAAAGGATCTTTTTCTTACTTCATCTCTGCTCCCAAGAGGATCCCTACTCCTCTCTCAGGCTAGTGTTCAGTACAGTTCCAGGTAGTATCCTACCTACAAGCTTTTGTTGAGGTTTTCTCATCACCCCAGATTTGAAACTCACTTTGAGAAAGGTCCAGAAAAGACCTGTATGAGAAGAGAAGTCAAACAAGACCAGCCTTTCAGGATATTCCATTTCAGGGGTATTATTCACTATTTGGCCATTTCTGGAACAAACTCTGTGTTCAACTAATCAATGATAAAATTTATTCTTTGCAGCCAAACTGCCTACTTGAATAAAATTACTATTGCTTCCCCACATCATCCTTATGAATCGCAGCAAGCTAAAATATCCTTGGAATTGGATTTAGGGCAACAGAAGTGAGGTGCATCAGATAAATGTAGAAAAAATGAAGCCTATAAGTGTGAACTGATACCTTCGGAGCTGTGTTCACTCACTGTCTGACAGGATGAATGACAGTGATCCCAGTTTCTTAGGTAATCTGATACTAAATACAATAAAAAAGCCACCCTAGTTAAAATAGATATAAAGAGGCAAAAAGGACACAAACAAGCAAAGCAGAGTCTCCTTTAAGCAAGAGAACATAGTATGTCACTGAGGATGCTTGAAGTGAGAAGTTTTCTCAGGTCTTGCTTGGGGCAGCGCAGACTGTGTGTAATCCTCATTGCAGTACCCAGTAAGTGACTTGGAGTGCTTTTAATGTCCTCCTGCAACTGAGCTGCATCTCCTCATATCCTGTTAAATGTCACCCCTGCATCTACCCATTAAAATCTGTTTGGCAGCCTACTGATTGATTCCTTTGGGTCTGTAGTCAGAAGAAGGACAATCTGGGCACTCTTCTGTATGTCAGGACAGAAGATACAAGATCCTGAATTACCTCCAGCACTGCTGGGCAGTACTGCTCTTAACTGCTTTTGCAAACAGCACCCAAATGGGAATGCAAAGTATCTCAATTAATTTTAGTGTCTTTCTGTCTGAACAAGCTGTGTTTGCTAGGGTTGATAGAAAAGGTTTTGGGTGGGTGAGTGTCTCTCTCAGCACTGAAGTTGATAAGTTTTAAGATCCACCTTCTGTCTGAGAACAGAGAAGTTTTAAATTAATATTTAGTTGAAATACTCAATATGAAAGAGAAGCCAAAGGTGGAGCTTATTCTGCTGCCTGGAGCAAAGTTCATGCTTAAACTACTATGTTAGATGAATAAAATCTACCTTTGAGTTCCTTTCAGATGGGCCTGGATATGAATGTGTAAAATTATCTGAGCAAGAGGTCGTATCCCTGTGGTATAATGATTTCAGCATGTTGGAAGAAAGGAAATCTCCTATTAATCAACCTTATTCCAGTGTGCAAGGTCACAAAGCATGAACTTGGTACCTTATTCTGCGTTTCATAGCCCTGCCTAAATCAAATCCAGGCTGCAGACATGACTGTACTTTTTACTTGCCAGAGTAGCCCCATTGTCATAAGTATCTTCAGTCAAGTGATTTAGGTGGTTTCAAATCAGACAGAGCATTCAGCTGCCACATTAGCCCACTTCTGCAGCCAAGGTATTAGTCCTTGAAAATTCAGCCCTTGAGAGTTCTGTCAGCCTCCAGATAAAGCAACCATATCTCTTGTATAAAAAGATACAAGGGGTCTTCTTATCACTTGTATGAAGATCTACTCTACCTCTTGACTAACAATATATATGTGTGCGTATATATATATATATATATACATACACATACACACACACACATATATATGTACACACACATCTTTACAGAAGAATTCTGATGACTTGTTGACCAGTCAAAGGTGCTACAGATTTCTTTGTGTAATCTTTTCTCCTTATTTCTCCCTTTCTGCTTATATTTCTCCTGTAGTTAAAAGCTGATTTTTTTACCCAGTCTGGGAATACAGTGCAGGGGTAACCCCCCTGGTAGATTGACATAAGGATGAAGAAGAACAGGAAAACACTAGTGTGCCAGCTTGTAAGAGACTTTGTCTTCTAGGAAGAGCCTGCTTGGAGGGAAAAAAAAAAAGTTAATTTTCATAGATTTAGATTAGCTTATTATACATGGAATGGTTGTCCATCCCTCTCCCCAGCTACAAGTTAGCTAAAATCTCACTGTTATGCATTATGCTAACAGCACATTATCTGAAAAATGCAGATACCTGTCTGTAGTCTCTAGTTTTTAATCCATCAGATTTCATGAACGTGATCTCTGAGGACAGTTATAAGCCCCAGTAATAAAAATTATGCATCCCATGAAATCATGAACTGGAATTCTGGTTCTCCTTTGGATTTTGTGAAAACCTTCCTCCAAACTCAATTTCTTCTTTGCCCTCTTTGCTGATGGATTCTATCTTTTACTGATTTTACCTTAGCTCACTGAGCTAACTGGTTCTGCTCACAACTTTCC
>NW_005054620.1:327985-334173 GCF_000277835.1 Geospiza fortis
CTTTCCCTATTTGCTACATATGTACTCTGTCAACTTTTCAAAAGAAGGGTCAGGAGTTGCCGTTTTTCTGTCAACAGTCCTCTGCTGGTGTGCACTTTTGAAGGACTTAGTACCAATCTTAAAGTCAGTAAAAAATCATTCACAATTAGATTATACTGTATAAAATTGCACTATTCATCACAGTGACACTCAAGGTCACTGGTGATACGTGGAAGTGGTGAAATAAAGCAGCTAAACAACTGCAAAGATCAGAAAACAGTAAAATACAAAAAAGAGGAAAGGAAAGGAAAGGAAAGGAAAGGAAAGGAAAGGAAAGGAAAGGAAAGGAAAGGAAAGGAAAGGAAAGGAAAGGAAAGGAAAGGAAAGGAAAGGAAAGGAAAGGAAAGGAAAGGAAAGGAAAGGATCATTGGATATTTGGACACATGGGGCACGTAACTAATCCACCTTTATTAGATAATCAGTCCTGCTACGAAACTAATGTTTCCCTTGCTTCTTTAAGTGATTGTGTAAACTGTTACTCTACAGAAGTTTTGCTTCATTAGCAAGAAGATCTTTCTGTTATCTGTAAGTACAGTCTGCTTATTTGAGTACACAGTGGTTTTCAGTCACTTCATTGAGATGTAAATAGGTCTGAGAATGTCTGAGACAATGTGGAATAGCCTTATAAATTCATTTTAGAATCCATAAGGAATGATGGGAGCATTATGTTCGAAAGTACAGAAAGTTGAAAACGTTGATGCTTCAGAAATACCAGTATTTGAAACATATTTTTATAATCAGAAGAAAAAAGGCAGCATGAAACATAGCATGGTAAAAACCACTCAGAGTCTTGTCTACGAGTCTGATGAGATTTATGATCCATGGTCTTGGCCCATGCATTTTTGCAATGCTGAAAAAGCAAACACAAAGTAATGGAAAACAATTATGAGTCATTCCTTTACTTCAGAGGTGATTAATGTGACATGGTCAAGTTAAATCCTCCGAGGAGACATCAGCTATGTTTTCCATTGATGGGTTTTGTAAGCATGGGTTTGATACTCTTCCACAGGAGATTTTAATTTCCTGCTAAAAGTTATGGTTCATGATCAAAACCAAGGTATACATAAATACTAGCTGCTCAGCTTGTAAGACCGATGGTTTTCTTATCAGCAAATGATAAGAACATCTTTAGTTTTATGACACAAACAACTCTGAAGTAAAGCATGCGGAAGTGAATTGAAATATTCTAATGGACTAGGCTGCAAAGGATCTAATAGCATCTCATCAGACCACCATATTCCTGCTCTGTGTGTACTTGCATTTAAAATCTGAAAATATTTGCTGTTCTAAGTGAAAGAAAGAGTGGCACTCAGAAACACAGGCAACAAAAGGGACGAGCTCAAAAGATACAGAGGTCCTTCGAAATGCTGCCAAATAAAACTATCTAAAGCCCACACCCACAAAACTGGACTGTCACTTTGTGCTTGCAAGCATTATTGAACCCTGATCTGGCTCCCTGTGCATATTTGCAAACCTACTGGTGTCACTGCAGAGGGCACAAAGTTACATTTAGCCCCTCAGTAGTTTCCCTTGATGTGTGCGCTTGATGTGTGTCACTTAAGGTATTAACCCAAGAGTTAAGACTGTCTTTCATCCAGTTTGTCTCCAATTTCTAATGGGAAACATGTCCTAGGGATGCTTTGCCACCACCCCCAGCTCTTCAGTCCTAAAATGCCTCCATTCAGACTTTTGATTCCACTTTTGTGTGTGCTAAGTTAGCCCAGCTCTTCTATTGCCTTTCTCAGTTTCAGCAAATCCTTAGTTGGAGCAACATCTTCTCTGGATGGGAGCTGAGCCTAGAGGTTCTCTCCAGTGTAACTGAGTCTAGTTTTGTGGCTCAGCTGGATGGAAGTTATTTCGAATTTTGTCTACTCTTACCTGTCATCAGGATGTCAACTCTCAACTCACATCCCATTTCTGTGCTTAGAAAGGCAGAAGATTGGTTATATGAAATTCATTTTTGATGTATTGAGTGCAGTTGTATTCTAAGGTTACAAAATCAGGTGCTGTCCTACGACTCAAAGCTTGAAGTGAATGTGTTCCTTGGGATATGAATGCCACCCAGGCAAAGTCTGTTCACTCCTTGTTTCCCTCCATTTCCTTAATATGAGAGACAGGTGAACTCAGGGCTGTGTACATCCACATACACAGATGTGTCTTGGTTCATTGTACTGCTGCAGAGGGATACATCTGTATTGAATTAACCATTTGCAGAAGTATTTAGCACTTTTATGGTCAGTTTGTTCCTAGGAAAACATTGGAAAAGCTCAGTGATCTCAGGGTTTATCTGGCACTTAATGAACAGTTTTTTGGTCACAGTCATCTTGGCATTTGGAAATGGATGACTCATTTGTAATAAATTTTTAGGGGCACTTCAGCAGCTTGTTCCCACTTTCCCCCTTCACTTTTCACAGTTCCTTTTTTTTCCCCCCAGACTTCACCCATAACTACCTATATCCATATTCACCATATGTGTAGTGGTTGCTTGGGTTTCAAAGGGTCATTGCTGCTCATTCTGTGTGGCAAATAAGCTGTTGGTGGCACTTCAGGAGCTGGATTTAGGGTTTGGTGGCCCTGGAAAGGGGAGAACTGAGCAAACCAGTGGGGCTCAGCTCCTTCTGGCATCATTCTGCCACATGGACTGCAGTACTGCGACTCCTGCTTAAACCCCTACTAAAAGCCCATGTTTATTCTGCAGGTAAATTCCTTTTCCAAGTCACCATTTCTCAGATTGCTCTCTGACACCTACTTGTTGTTCTTCCCCATGGAGAGCTTCTGATACTAAAATTCTCTCCATCAAGACATATAATTTAGTATATTGTGTCTTTGCTTTGTCTTGTTCTCACATTACTCACTAATAAAGGCAGTTCTTATTTTCTATCAGAATTATTTTTCAGGAACACATAGTGTGACAGAGCTCTGAGGATTAAATTCCTAGGTAGTGTTCCAAGGTTTCCTGGTTTCCCAGTTCTCTGTTGTAGATAAGGATCAACATGCAAATAAGATTTTTTCTCAGGTCCATGTTAATCTCAGCTTTTGGGAACTGTTTTCTTGCTTTGTGGGGAAAGCGTGAAGTGGGTGAGTACATCCTCCTTTATTCACCCAACTATTTCTCTTATCTGGTGTTTTTAGTATCCAGACAGTGTAACTGGAGTTTTTTCCTATCTCCATTTCTCTTTGTTGTGTTTTTGTTTTGTTCTGTGGTGTGAGTTCTTGTTTCTGCGTGCAGCTTTTTCTTTTCTTCTCTGTTTGTTTGGGGCTTTTTAACCAGCTTTTGGTGTTACTATTTATGCACCCTTTATTCTTAACTTTGATCTGATATTTAGGAAGTTTGCTGTATTTTTGCAGGATCCCAAGCATCAGATGTTAGCCTGTACTTATTCCTCTAGCACAGCTCTGTTACACTGATGATCCATAGAGGAAGAATTGCTTTAAATGTGCTGCCCACTGAAGGTAAAGATAGCTCTTAATTCACCTTTTTCCCGAGAGACATCTTCAGGCTGTGAAAACTTTTACAGAGATATAGAGTGATAGGGAGGTTCTCATAAAAGAGAGGCCAAAGGCTGCTTGAACTAAAGCAAAGCGACATGGCATTTCAGTCCTAAAGACTTTTGCCTCTCCTTGCAAAGACCTGAAATGTAGTCAAAGGATGAAACTGAATCTTGAATTTATAGACACTTGGTTACTCACAACTTGCAGACAGACCTACAGAATATGGCTTTGCTGGTGAAGTTTGAAGATAGCCAAGAAGCATCCCTCTGATGCAATGTCCAAGAGGGATAGCTTTTTTGCTTCAGGAGTGTCTGAAAGTACTTTGGTGCTTCTGTCTTTTTCTGAAGGACAGATAGTTTCTTGTGCTCACCTAAATTGCTTTTTATATCTTTTCAAATTGATATGAATTCATAACCTTAGTCCTTGGGGTCTGTTGCTGATTTGGAGTTGGGACCAGGGTCAGAGGTGGGAGGATAGAGAAATTTTATTTGAGTGGAGTTCATTTCACCACAAAGTGCTATCAAATTATTTATCAAGTGTCACATATATGAAGTGAAGAGAAAAGAACTCTAGTGTTTCAGGGATCTGGCAATATCTAAGAGGCCGACAGAAAGGTAATAAATTGGACAGGGAGTTAAACTATTACAGAATCCTGTCTACTGCCTCTGTTAAGATCCATTCTAAAGGCATTACATCAGCTTAAATAGAGGGAGTACTTCCTCACATCCCCTGTTGGGTCTAGAAAGTTAAATGGTCAGCAGAGGCAGGAGGCAGATAAAAAATTATTTGCTCCTTTGAATTCCACCGACATTCATCTGTGAAGTTATCTTAACCCATTGTAAAAACCTTAAAAAGTCAGTATGTGGAAGTAGTGTCTAGTAATTTAAGTAAAAAAGAAGAAGAGGATCTACTCTCTGACAGTAATAAAATTCACATACCAGGCAGTTTTTATTCTTTGATCCATAAAAGCCAGGTATTCAAAGTACAGCTTCATTGTCTGCCTCATTAGCTAAAATGGAGCCTAAATTGAAAGGCAAACAAAGTGTTTGTGTGTTTTGGTACATCTTTTAATACAGATAATCTATTCAAGGGAAATCAACCAAGCAGACTGCTTTTGGAGGGTGGATGACTTAAAGGAATAGCACTCACATCCCAAGACTTCTGTTTTATAATCATACACCTCCTTGAATACGAAAGATGTAGCTAATTGTGATAGTAAAAATAAATAATTGTCTAAGAATTTACATTGTTACAATATGAATAATAAGATTATGGCCCTTAAATTCAGTTGAAATCCAGATTTGTTATGTAGAGTCTATTTTTAATAATGTTTGTTATGTCTTTTGAATCCAGTTTTGTCCTCATTAGGGAACCTGGGGTGCTGTCACACCTAGGATTTCTTGAGGAAGGGATATCCAATGTCAGTTCCACAGCAAGCAAAAATAAAAAACGGAGCACAAGCAGGTCAAAGCAGTGGTGTGCAGAGACCCCTGGGCTAGGTGGGGTGCTGAACTAGCTACAGAACATCAACTCACTACAGGATAATATATTTTGCTTCTCAGCAGAGTTGTGTAGCCAGAAGCAGAAGCAGGTGAAAGTAGCTCTGAATAGGCCTGCAGTGAGCCATGAGGATGTTTCTCATTATTGCAATGTAGTAAGAACCCTTTTCTGGTTTCCTCTGCTGTGTTGATATAGGATTCACTTAGTCTTGGCAGTCTGTAAGATGTTGAAACAAGAATATTGTTTTAGCTAAAATAATGGTTTAAGATCATAAATTTTTGGAGACCAGTGGTGACAAATGATTAATTTAAAACTTTGAAAGGATCATTTGTATTCTTCCCCCTCTCCTCTATTGGCCTTACCTATTAGTGCTTTGTAAGTAATTTTAAACAATTTTCATTTTCTTTTCTAATATAGCTGGTCACTCATGCAGGATTCAGGATTCTGTGTGGAGCAGTTTTTATTTGCACTTGATTTTATCTGACTTGTATCTGACTTTTTATACTTTCTTTAACTTTTGGAATAGGATTACTTGTACAATGACAGAGTAAGGCAGTCCAGATTCTGAAAGGGGCCTGTGGGTACTACTCTCCTGTGAACTGAAATAATTCTGGTTTGCTCTGAGACTGCTTACTTATTTGTCAAGTTTCCAGGAGTGAAGTGGCAGAAGCAAATGCTCTGACTGCTAAACTTCAGCTGGGTGCTATTCATCAGGATCATGTCATGCTAAGAACTGCCGCAGAGCTCACTCTTGAGGCGACTCCTATACCCATTATTTCCAAAACTAGCGCGGTCATCATTTCTGTCTGGACCATACACATGGCAAAGAATAACTAAGGTGTGTGTCGACTGTCAGAAGACTTTTAAGTATATCTCTAAAATGTACTTAAAGAAGAAAACGTTCAGATGTTTCAGACTTCCGCTGGCTGTGTTTATATATCTGCGTGCCAGATTTTGCCCACAATAGGCAGCGACTTAGAAACCACCTATTTGAAGCCTTTAAGGCAAAAGAGAAATCTCCAACAGAAATGACTGAAGTCCCCACCAGGCTTTATTTCCAGGTGCCTGGGCTGATGGAACATGCTCTTCCTCAGAGGGAATCTGAAAGGCAGTTACCAGTTTTATAGACCAGTGTAAGATAAGTCTGCAATGTTCAG
>NW_005054620.1:334196-350013 GCF_000277835.1 Geospiza fortis
TCAGCAGGTGTGGTGTCTGAAAGTAAAGACTCCTTACTGTGATATCTGGTTAGTTGCTGTACATTTAACCAGCAATCTGTAGGGTGCTTGCATACTACTTATGCTTATCTTTAATGGAAGGAATAACAGCTCTATTTCTTCTCACTCTTATGTGTTACCTCTGTGTAAACCTAATATGTAGAAAGAAGCTAAGTTAGGAATGCAGATGAAAAAGTTCAAGAGTTCTTCCAAAATGCTTTTTTCCCCCCTCAATCTATTTTTTTGAAAACTTTTTTTTCCTGGAGGGGGGCTGATGTGCATTGTCAGTAAAATTGCACCTCTCAGCATTGAACAGGAACATGGAGGAGGCTCATCTGTCATGTCCTCCAAACATCACAGTGAAAAGATGATGTACTCTTGCCTTGGCCATCAAAGGGAAGGGATGCTTTTCATGCTGTGTAACTCATGGGCAGCTGACAAGGTTAAAAACATGGCTTCAAATCTGCCAAGTTAGATTACAGATTCGATACTCACTTTTAACTTTTAATCCAGAGTTTTCAGGGAACTTTCTTCGGTAACTTTGCTGTGAACATCCTTCAGACTCGTTACACAGTCTGGCAGCTTGAGTGAGACACTGTCAGTTGAGGTCATGAGTACATTAGGCAGAGAAAGGAAGGGCTCTATATATACATATTTTGGTCTATATTTACTCTGTTGGGATGTTTGCTTTCTGTTCTATAAGTGTTCTTTTGATCAGTCTCAGCTGCATTTTCTTGTAAAATATAAAGATCAGAAAGCTGACTCGTACTTGGATTCTTTGTTGGAAAGAGATTACCCAGGTTGTTTCAGAATTTCCAGAAATTAGACAGATTCCATTTGTTTTTTCTCAGAACAGATGGTGGAGTAGAATTTGAATCACTGAAGTGATAGTGGGAGAGAAGTTACAGTGGGGGAAAAAAGGGAATTTAAGTGAAACTTTTCACACTTTCCCTTTTTTTGCTGAATCCCAGCTTTTGTTTTTATGTGAAGAGTTTAATAGATCCAGCTTTCAGATTTGTCTCCATTGTTCAGAGAACTATAAAATCAGATGGATACAATCTAGAATATTCTGTACTTTTACTAGATACTGAATGGATACTCATAAAGAGTTGGACTTTCACCTCATGAGTTGAGTTCAGATCTATTTTAGTGGGCTGTTTCCTTCTTCATTCCCTGAAGTGACAGAGCTAAAATCAGGATTAATTCTCCCACTCTTTAAAATGAGATGGATGGATGAATTTAGCATGGAGTCTGAAGAAGGCTCATCAAAGCCACCATCACTACCAAAACTGAAGCCCTGGATAAGAACTCAGTCTATTTCTAGATCATCCCTTTAAATTATTTCTGTGCAGATATTTTTTATTTATGCTTCTGTATTGTCTGCAGTTGTAGGATCACAGACCAGGCTAACTCAAGGAAATAGCTGGCACAGGGCAGTGACAGAGATGGAGGACTGCACGCTGGATACCAGCAGAAAAGGCAAAACTAAACCCTAAGCTGCTCTATGTTTGCTTTGATTTATTTTTATCAGCGCCTCTTGTACATGGCACAGATGATCGTGAGAGAATACATGAGTTAGTGTGCCTTGAGTCTCTGTGCCTGCAGCTCTCTCACTGACACAAACAATATCCCAGAAATGCCTTGCTGCAGATGAGATGAATGAGAGATTTCCCCACTCCCCACACCATGTAAACGCAGTGAAGGTTTTATTATTGGTTTCTGTAATTTCTGTTGTATTGAATGGCTCCTCTTAGTGTTCCATGCACAGAGTTTCAGAGGGCTGAGAGCTCACATGCCCTGAGCAGGGGGCTCCAAGCTTCCACAGGCTTCCCTCAAACACATTGTGGGTGGGCTCTGCAGGCTGACCAGACATTCACTGCATGTTTGATGTTTTCTTCCTTTTTTTGCTCATGTCTTAGTCTGTTCTCTCTGCTATTATGTGCCCAACCTCACTACCTTAGGCTCCTACTGAATATCACCTCACGCTGGCAAGGGTCTCAAAGAAGCAAGGTGGGATACTTCAGGCATAGGCAATTGGATACAAGGTTAGAGCTTCATTCTATTGGAGTTTTTGTCTTTCTTTACTTGATCTGTCTTGACTTCCATCTGTGCTTTAAACTGTGCTTCTGGGTCACTTAAGTGGTGCTCGGGTTGTTAATTAAACTTGTCAAACTATTCTGTGGGGTAAGATGTCTACGCATGGTTAAAAAAAAAAATTCTATAAGCTTCCAGGGACAGATTCAGCAAAGTACTTACATAAAGTGCCTAAATGGAGAGATGTGAATAGCCCTACAGACTTCACTGGGATTATGGATGCAATTAAAATTATACCTGTGATAAAATACCTGGCTGCACTGAAGTCTAGTCAGGGGTTTCTCAGAGCTTCACCTGCCTTTCTGCAGCCCAAAGCCCTGGGTGGTTTCCAGGGGCTCATCTGCAGCCCCTGTGTGGTGCAAATGCTAACAGCCATGCTGTGCCATTGGCCTCCCCAGCAACCAAATTTCATTCCAGAAATCACAGGTCTAGGCTGGGAAGCAGGCAGAGGTGAGAGCATGGCTTTGCACGCGTCTCTCTTCTTTTCCTGGTGAATGAGCAGCACGGCCAGAGTCGCTGGCTCTGTGACCTGTGATGGGCTGGCAGATGCAGCCTCAGGCCTTCAGATCTGAGTTAGCTATGCCTGTCCCTTGCCACTCTTCCCAGTGATTTTCTGGCAGGGAAGAAAAGCTAGTTAGATTGATAAACTTTTCGGCAGCATTCACTATAGCTTCAGGAAACATGGTTGTGGTCAGTTTTATCTCAGTGCCATCCAGTACATGAAATAGCATAAAGAAAGAAGGACAGAAATGCAGAATCATAAGAGGAAAATGTAGTAACACAAAAAAGGGCAGAATTCAGAGAAGGACTATAATAGTAGTATAGGAACATAAAAATAAAGGTGTCACAGTTCATCACTGTGAGGATAAAAGGTGAAATTATGTAGTTTAACCCACTGCATACTGCTCACATGATTTTCCACCCCTCAGATGCTTCAAATTGCTTTTCAACGTCTTTTCAAGCACTTCTAATGCTGAAACATCAATTACAAGGCTGTTGTCAGTTTGCCTTTACATTTAAACTTTCTGACTGCATTATTGAAATGTTTCAGCATAACACTCTCACCTAAAATACCCACAGTGCATTAAACTGTAGGTGTTTGTGGGTTACTGTAAATGTCTCTGCACATATAGGTGTAAATAGCTCTCTTTTGATTCCCTAATTCAGAAACCACTGCCTCCTCCTCCCTCTGTCTCTGGTCTCTCTGATTCCACACAGCCTCATTAGTTACTAACCTTTAAATGCTCCCCCCACCCCTCCAGGTCCAGGCCACTCTCCACTAAAAGAGACAGAGCATACAATTTGAAGCTTTTTGCAAGAGATGAAATTATATCCTCAACTCCCCTAGGTTTCATTTCCACTTAGGAAACAAAACAGCCTGAAGACATTGGTGTCACCAGGGATCTTGCTGTGTGCAGTGGTGGCATCTTAGGTGCCTGTGGCTGGATTGTCAATGGCAATCCCAGATGGTCGTTTAGGAGACCCAGGGCCTGGCTTTTCCACTGAACAACTCAGGACTTCTGAGTATCCTGTCTGCTCCTCTGTTCAGAGCTGTGAATCATCTCTGAGGATACTGATCTGAGACCCCCATTTCACAGGCATTTCCTCAACATCTAAGGCGAGGATTTAATCCTACTTGATACTTTTTAAATCAATATTTCATTAAGCAATGCTTTTATGGCATTTCAGTATTCATCTACAGTAATTAATATAAGCCTTTTATCTGTGTAAATCAAAACACTTTGGGAAAGCTGAAGTGCATGAAAACTCTGTATTAAAGATGAAGAAATATGAATCATGCAGAGGGATTATGTACTTTGCCCAATTGCCTGGCCAATTAACAGTTTAATTCTTAATCCAGTTCCATATCCACAGGGCCACACTGCCAGATTTTATCTCCTAAATGTAAAATATTCTACATCTGAAAAAAACTAATCAAGTTAATGTCACAATCACTTTGCAATTCAAGTAATACTCTATTTTTAATGAACTTAATGAAAAAAAAGTGTTTGATAAGGGTGTTTTTCTGAAATGTCTGTATTTCAACCTAGTCTAAGATTTTCATTTAATGACATGTTTAACACTCAACTGTTAGGCAATATGTTTAATTTTCCTTATTTTAATGTTTCATTCTGGTTGTCTGCACATGCAACTGGGAGAGAAGTCTATGTCACAGACAAACCTTATTTCTAAGGTGTTTCATCACCAAAACTTAGGTGGAGAATACAAGTGGAAAGAAGTGATTGCACAAAATTGATGTTCTCTGGTTTCCCTGTGCTTTTTTTTTTCCAAGGGGCTAGCAGCTTTCCATTTTATAGCACGAAAACAACTAAACCAGAGGGACTTCACCTACACAAATGCATTTTGTGAGATAATTATTCAACTGACATTACAGAGCTTAAAAACTCTCAGACTTCATGGTCTCTGAAGACTGAATTCATTATATCTTAAACAAGACAAGATTCTCCTTTGGGAATTTTCTGTCTGTCTGTTTTCCTTATATATATAGTTTATCTGCTTAGGAATGAGGCAAGGAGAATAGATCAGCTCAAATTTGTTGATACTTTTCACTTTTTTTTTTTCCTAAAAAAAGAAAAAGAAAAAAATTGCTTGTTATTAGAAACATAACCTACTTCTCCTTATTTAGGCAGGCACATGCTTCTCTCCTCAGCTGAGACACAAGGCCCTATTCTTAGCTTCACTTTCATTTACATTGTGCCTTGAGGCAAGATGCACAGGATATAACAGCTCTGCAGTCAGGACTGGTTTAAACTATGCAAAATTAGAGCCCTCTCTAACATTACAGGCAATTTTAAGGGTATGTGAAAGGATGTTAGAAACCTGTTATAGAAACCCTATCCAAGGATATGTAACCTTGACAAGCAAGAAAGGAACATTAAAAATATTTGGAAATATTTGAATGCAGTCACTCAGAAGGGTATGGAACCAGCCTGCTGTTTCATCCTCATGGCAGCTGAGAACCAGGAAATGTCTGCAGTAAAGGTTTGGCTCCCCAGGGGATGAAGCGTACTCAGTTTCACTGATGTTGATTTGCACAAATTGACAAACTAGACAGATTTGAAAAATTTACAGACTCAGAGCATTCACCTGTGATGGATGCACTCAGCCTCCTCAACCAAACTAGCAGCAGTTGTCTGGTACAAGCTCCAAAGGAGGTTAAGACTGGGCATTGGCAAGGCAGAATCTCCCAGGGAAGCCACAAAGGGGCAGAGTGACCCAGGGAGCATAGGTGCACATGGACTTGGAACACCAAGCATGCTGTTAATGCAGGGAGAGCAGGTGGTTTTGCCAAGGCTCATATGTGTGGGTACAAGGAGTCTCATGCTTACCTTTCTCGCTGTATGCACTTGAACTGGGAGCCAGCTGCTTTATCGCTTAAATATGACAGCCTAATTGAGCTCTCCCTGCTAGGCAGTGTGGCTGCATAAATATGATCTCCACTGGAGCTGAAATGCCTCTCCAAGTTTGAGATGCTTTACCTGAGATCAAGACATCCTTCCTTACCCCAGGCAGAGAGATACCTTCTTTGCAACAAATCCTCTGTAAGTGGCTGATAGCATGCTAAATTAATACTAATGAAATCGTGTAATGGATGCCTTTGCAAACAAATTGATTCCTTTGATACAAACAATTGTCCAAGCCTGAGACTAAGATCGGTCCTAGGTGCAGCTAGGCTTCATCATGAGTTTAGAAAGCCAGGGGGTTCACTCTGAGCTTCATGACTCAAGGGGAGAACCTCCCAATACCCTGTTGGATCTTTGGTCTCTGTCACACTAAATGGATTTTGACTTCATTTACCTTTGTGTGTTTCATCCATGAGGTAGGTAATAGAGTGAACCTTGCCATTGAGTTTGTTAATGCACATTTTTATAAAGAGGTTTGAAATCTATTTTTGCCAATATCTTTGATTGTGATTCCTTGAGTGACCCTAAAGCATTCATTTGTGACATCACTGCTTGTTATTTCTCCATTGTTGCTTCAGCACTACCTATTATCCCTTTCTTTAAGATCTCCTAATCCAGGTGAGGAATCTGGTAAAAAAAAAAAAAAAATTAGGCCTTCAAATAACAGGCATTTGCATTTTGAGTGTTGGGTGTGTAAAGAGTTAGAGGGGACTTGATCTGTGACCATGTATATCAGAGGCCTGATTAAGCCAGTTACTGCAGGGGCATGTGTTTCCATGAGGAAAGACTCTGGCTTCAAATCAGTATCCCTGGCTGTTACTGAGAGTGAAGATAAAGCATCAATTTCATCACCACAACAAGGTTTTCAGCAATTAGAGCCAATGGCATGTCTTGCAGCTGGTGCTGCAGCAAAACTGCCAGAGATCTGGACATTTCCCTCCTCTGGGTAACAATGATAGATAAAGGTGTAACTTCATAATTGGTCAGGTGGGGATTTATATGCTCGATGGTCTTTGTTCACCATGTTTCCTTGCACAGCACAAAATCGTCATCTGTTCTCTGCTTGCCCGTTCCCTTGTTATACCTGAAGATCTGTCAATGCCATGCAAATTACTCTGCACTAGAAAGAAGCAAACAGAACCAGTTTCATTTCTGCTGCCAGGGCGTATGCACAGAGCCTGGAGCATCTGCTTGGGCCAAGTTGGTGACATGACACCGCTGCATGATGACAAAGACATCGTCAGACCTTCCTTCCCCCAGACTTCATTCCTTCCCCTCTTACTGAAAACCTGTCTGCTGTGGTGTTTCGTATTTTTGCTGTCCCCTTCTATGTTAGCTCAGTGCCAAGATGCTGAATGGTGTTGGAGGAACCATTCCACTAGAAACTCATTGTTTGGGATATTCTCTGACAGATCAGATAAACTAAAAGACCCTTTGGTAGCATAGGTGCAGAGTCAAAGCTGAGGATGTCAGGTGAGCTGGTATTGATGTACCTCACAGCTTTTTTTGTATGCTGGTGGCTCCAGAGTTTTGGTTGCTAAAAATAGCTGTGCTGCTGCAGAAATGCAGTCTTCAGGAAGTAATTTTATAAAGCATTAGAGTGGCTCTGCTTTGAGAAATAACCCAGGAAAAAGTGTGGTATAGGGGTCTGTATTTATTGCTTTTCATAATTGGTTGGGATCCATACATGAAGCCATGTGTTCTGCATCATTCTGCGCTGTCCCTGGTAAAGGAAATATGAAAGCTGATGAAATAGGGACAACCTTTTTCTCTTTCTCTTGCTCTCAGTTTTATGCAACTAGAAAGCAAAAGGTAGTAAAATCTATTTCAGTCACCTGAAATCAGCAAAAGTGAGAATTCAGAGAGTGAGCAGGTTGGTTGTGTGAGAAGGTGCTGCATGTGCAGTCAGTTTTCAATGTGGAATTTCACCATGATTTCTCGCTCACATGAGAACACATGACAATTTGGGAGAAAGACATGCATTTTCTCCCCTGGGAGTAACAGCTACCCAGACACAGGGAGGTAGCTGCCAAGGACCTGACTTCTGGTCTCTGGTGTCTTTTAGGTAAGGACCATTACTGCTGGCTAACCCTCCCAAACTGGAACTCAGTCCCCAGACTTGGCTGGCCAGACGTGGTCTCTGGTGTGAGCATTCCTGAAAGCTGTAAGTGAGATGCCACCAGAACAGTGCAACATCTTCCCCAGTCATGACCCATCCCTGCATGCCCCTGATCAGTGAGAAGGCCCTCCATCTCCCTTGCATGTTTTGTCTCAATATGAATTTGCTTGCATGATGGAACTCCTCCGTTTTCAAAGAGGGAAACTCCAAGACAGTCTTGATGAATTTGGGGCAGCCAGAAAGAGTGGAAGGGGTTAGTCTTGGGTTAGAGCAGCTGTAATTAGCCTGAATCAGAAGTTGAAACATAAGACAGAAATGCATTTAATGGCAACCTCTGTTTTTCAGTGGTCACTCTGCCTCCAAAACACACGTGATCTACAGGCAGAGGTGGAGATGTGACACCAGTGCTGGGTGCACCCTCTGACCCACCATCACCCTGCTCACTCCTCGGGGAGCAGGCTCCAGCCCAGACTTCAGCAGTGTGGGCTCCCTCCTCTCTCCTACTCACAACTGAGGTGTCATTTCCCCTGCTCACATCCATTCTGCAGCAGTGGTGATCACTGGGGAGCACAAATGTATCACTGTTTCCACAGAGCCATGGGATGCTCCAGGAAAAAAGAAATCATAGGCTGGTGCCCTGGGAAAAATTTCCGAATCAGACTTCAAAGCTGGATTGGGTAGGGCTGCTGGCAATGACAACTGGAAAAAGAAAACCCTGTTCTTTTTGCCTGTATGTGTAGCTCAAATTGCTGCCTCTTGGATAGTAATTATATTCATCCAAGTTTTTTTACTATTCCTCAGGAAAAAAAAATTAATATTCCTTAAAAATATGTTTTGTATGCTAATCTGGCAGTGTGGCTTTCCTGAAAAGAAGCAGTTAGCTCTAATTTCTTTTGAGCAATGGATTGTAAAATGGTTGTAGGATGTTTTCCCCCTGATAATCAAGCAAAGTGGTCAAAAAATAAGTCAGTCCTTGGAATTAGTTATTGGAATTAGTCTTGACTTTACATTTTATTAGACCTAATTAAATATTCATATTTGATCATTCTTAATTGTCATTTTGTCATCATTTAAAAAGTTAAGGTTTAGTAAGTGATTTTTATTAACTGTTCTATGCAAATGCTTCTGTCAAAACTTAATTGTTATTTTGCTTGTAGTTTATTTAAGGCATCTCTGTAGTGCTGAATATTACATCTGAATTGACCAATCTTTATATTTCTTCTTATCATTCTTCATAGAACCATGGGATGGTTGGAAGGGACCTTAAAGATCACTTTGTTCCAGCTCCTCTGCCATGGATGGGAACACCTCACACTAGACCAAATTGCTCACAGCCCCATCCATCCTGGCCTTGCACACTGCCAGGGATGAGCTTCTCTGGGTGTCCTGTACCAGTGCCCTGCCACCCTCACAGTGAAGACTTGCTTCTTAATATCTAACCTAAATTTCCCCCCTTTCAGTTTGTACCCATTACTCCTTGTCCTGTCATGACAGTTCCTGATGAAGGGTCCCTCTCCAGCTTCCCTGCAGGCCTCTTCAGATCCTGCAAGGTTGCCATGAGGTGTCCACACAACCTTCCCTTCTCCAGGCTGGACAGCCCCAGCTGTCTCAGCCTGGCATTGTAAGGGATGTGCTCCAGTCTTCTTATTAAGTCTGTGGATCTTGAGTTGCTCTAACAGGTCCCTGTCCTTGTGTTGGGCACCCCAGAGCTGGACACAGCACTGAAGTGGTATCTCACCAGAGCAGAGCAGAGCGAGGCAGGGCAGAGCAGAGGGGCAGAATCCCCTCCCTCACCCTGCTGCCCACGCTGCTTTGGATGCAGCCCAGGACACGTTTGGTTTTCCAGCTCTCTGTCTGGGCTGCCCCACAGGCCGTCATCCACCAGCAACCCCAAGTCCTTGTCTGCAGGGCTGCTCTCAGGTACTTCTCCACCCGGCCTGTAGGCGTTCCTGCGATTGCCAGGTGCTGTTATACCTTGATAATGAGCCTGGTGAGAAAGCCTGGCAAATATGGCATAAACGGGTCATGTACATACTGTCAAGACTGAAGCTGAGAATTAGCTAATTATACTTCTTCTCCTTTGCTAAAAATTGCTGTAAATTTTTTGCTTTGTCCTGGACAATAGTTGGTATTCTTCTTAAAAACAGTAGCTAGCTGAACCCAGTATGGGATCACTTTGTGAAGAAATAGAGTATAGGGTGTTTTTGAGAGGAAAACTTACAAAACTTTAAGCATTCTTTAGCTTGATAGAAAAGTGAAAGGCTGCATAATTTATAGTACTGTATTGACCATGCTCTACTTCTGCTTCATTCATAAGTACCTATATTCAATGTGGTTTTCAAGTAGAAGCAAACCTTTGCATGAGTGAGATCTTATTGGATGAGCAGCCAAATTAAGTTTAGAGTTCTCAGGCCAAAAACAATTACTTTTTTGAAGGAAGCTGAGGAAAATGTGCCATTTATTGCCATTGAGCCTCTTGACACCAGTTCAGATTTCAAGCTGACTATCCACTCAGCATGAGATATATTTGCTTAAAATTAAACATGCCAAGAATCAGATTTCAAGGGGAAACAAGGCGAGTTTGTTGTTTCTACACTGGAAATCTCTATGTCTGCATCAGTGAATTTTGGCTCCCTGTTTTGCCTACTTAGATTAATTGCTAACCATGCTAAAATAGAGCAATTAGGGCCTGAAAGCTCTGATGCAGTGGTTCTAGGTGAGGGAACTGTGGAGTGGGACAGGGGAGGGAAGGGTAACTAGCGGCAAACCAGCCTTTATCAGGAGTAGAAAAATAACGAGAATGCAAGAGAGCTTGGGAAAATTTCAGTGAACAGACTGTTGGGCTCGGATACAAAAGTTTTCTGTGTGAAAACCTGGGATTATGCAGGGGCATGAGGGAGACGAGCCTTGCCCCAGCACGTCTCTCACAGCTGCGATGGACGCTGTAGCTCGAGAGATATCTGCCAGGATGGTATCTGTCATGTCTGTGTTTACAACAGGATTAGAAACACCCATTTCAAGGGGTCTGCAAATCAACTGGAAAAATTGGCTCAGATCAGGAGCCTGGCTGACAAAGCTATGGTCTTAAAGCAATTGTAAAAAAACCAGATCATCTGCTTTCCCAATCACAGCAGGAGAGCAGACAAGTGGGCCTATTTTCTGTTTGGTTTTTTTGAGTTTTTTTTTTAAATATTTCCCTAGTTGTGGTTGCATAACACAGGATATTTTTTACATTTTAAATTAAACCATTGGTTGTTGTTAACTAAAATTTGAGATGTGTGAGAAAGAAGTGTGAACGTATTTAGTAAAAAATATACTGATTAATACTACAGTGTAAGCTTTTATAAATGTGGAGCTATATTTTGATGTTGTAGCCAGATTGCAATATAGTATCAAGGTCAACATAATTTGAAAACATCCAAATAGATTTGGAGCAGGAATTGGTGGGTGAAGCAATATTCCCTGGGCGTTTGGAAGATCATGCTATATTTAGTGATGGTCTCTCTGGCCTTTAAATGCACATTATCTGAAGTTTGTCTTCCCTTGCAGAGAGCCCCAGCATCCTGCATCACCAAAGGGGCTGGATGTGCCCCTCAGGAGGTCCACATCACTGACATTATCTTTCCCTGAGCATGCAGTGAGCTGGGCAGTGAGGTGGGATCAGTATGGAGTGCTGCCCAGCTGGCATTACAGCTCCTGCTGTACATTACTGCATTACTGCACCTGGGGCAAACGCCCCTATCAATACGCACTTGTTTTTCCAGCACAATAGATATCTGTAACTGGGTTGTTTGTGGATGAGTAATCTCTTTGTTCATGTAAATTCTCTGTGTGAGAGCTCAGGTGGGCTCTGGTGGGATGTCTGAATTCAAGCAGGGTCTCATGACTCAAGCTGCTGAGTGCCTGCAGATGGGTGTTCTTGCAGGCGAGGTCTCCTAGCAGTCTAGCAGGTCACTCAGCTCTTTGGTTTGGTTTGCTCAGTTTGGTTGCCTTTGGCAGAGTGGAACTCCAGGAGGCTGCAGCTTGTGCTGTAGCAATAGTAAGAAATTTTCAGAGGACCACTCATCTGTAAACTCAGCATAACTTGTGCCATTACCAACAGCAGTAAAATCTGGGACCTTGAAACAAAGCCAGCTGTTTCTCCCCATTGCTAGCTAAGGCCTGCTTGTGCAGGGAGAGGAATGGCAGCATCAAATGAGCAGGATTATTGAGGGGAAAAAACATAGCAACGGCACAGCCTTGTCACTTAGTAACAAGGTAGAATTGCGATGATGAAGGAGGGAACATATATAAATAAAATATTCTGCAATATACATATTCATTAAAATGATACCCAGAAAACAGAAAGAAGGGCAATAGCCAAGCATCTAAAAGTGTTCTTTAATGAAAAAGAATTTTAAATATCTGTCTCCGCTGCTCAGAGCTCTGTGATATTACCTTCCCACATGACACTATGCTATTTCAGGTTCTCCTGCTTTCCTTCCCCCATCTCCTCACCTCAAGTGCATGAGAAGTCTGACAGATGAGCTTGAAAGTGTTGCTTTTTTGTTCCCAGACATGTGTTGCTGGTTTATTATCCTTACTGTGTCCATGTGAGTAATGTTCTTTATGTGTTGCCATGCCCAGTGCTGATGAATACACAGTGATATATTTCAGCTCTGAACAGCACCCCAATTAATTTGCCTGCTACATGAGGCAAATTTGCTGTGGGACCAAGAGCATATTCCTCATTGTTTTGATTGCTTTTCTTACCTCCTGGATCAGGTGAAGAGCAGGAGATGAAAAAACAATGCTAGTAACCAAATAAAACTCCTGTTCTTTCCACACCTCTACACTCAAATGTATTTATGTCATCTTTAATTCAGGAAAAATAAAAAAAGCCAACAAAGAAAAACCAAACCCAAAATCAAAGCCTCAATAATCTAAAATTCAAACCACTTTCACAGAAGGACAAGTGAGACCATGGAAGCTGTTGCAAAACAAGGTTTTGTGTTATTAGATGTTGTTTTTCTACCTGAATATTTAATCAAATGCCCAAGTCTGTTCCCACATAAAGTGAAAGATTAATCATTGCCCTTATAAATCATTCTCCTCATCTCCCTCTCACTTGTACTGAAGGTGCTCTCTTGTCTTTCAGTGCTGTAGAAGCTGCTACCCCTTATCACCAGCTTCACTTTTTCTAAGGACTTCAGCTGGGATTGCTAAGTAAATGTTAAACAGTCACTTTTATTGCTTATTTTATGTATGGTAAACTGATTGCAAGGCTTTTCTCTTCAATCCACTGCTTTTAATAAATATTTTACCTTCCACTGCTGAAACAGTAGTTATGAATTTTCATGAGCAATTTCACATAAGTCTTCTTAATAACTCTCCACATGAAGAGGGTCTTCAAAAGCACTGTGCTGGCCAGGCAAGGGTCATCTTGTATTTGGTTTCTCTCTCTCCAGCAGAGTGCTTTCAGGGATTCAATGGAACATTTAACACAAAGAAAGGTGTTGTTCCAGGCTTCAGTCATCTCTGTTGATAACAA
The DNA here is from genome assembly GCF_000277835.1 of Geospiza fortis. Classification (NCBI taxonomy): domain Eukaryota; kingdom Metazoa; phylum Chordata; class Aves; order Passeriformes; family Thraupidae; genus Geospiza; species Geospiza fortis. The sequence goes on from NW_005054620.1 coordinate 347,383, forward strand.
ATGTTTGACATGACTGGAGGCTACAGTGTGCTTGTGTAGCAGTTAGTTTTGGAAGATCCCTAAGATAAAAATTGCTCCTGTTTGGGAAATACTCAAAAGAATTCACATTTATATTTGGATGTGTACCAAGATCACATTTGGTGTTTTCCATTTGAAATTTTCATAGTAAACTTAGCAGCATGTATTTGAAGTATAGATGCATTTAAAGTTTATCTGATTTATGAATATTAATGTGATCAGTTTGTCTGTGCAGCACCTGTCCATGATTCATAGAGATGATGAGGAACTACTGGGGCCAATGAATGACCCCTGTGTAAAAGATCCACTGGGAGACAGCAATGGCATTGTCAAAAAGCTGAACAAATATTTGCATGCATTGGCATTCACTGTGATGGTGACGCCGTGAATGGGGAGGGAGTCAGAGGAACCACCTCAAATGGAGGTGGTGGGAAAAAGCATGTTAGGACAAATTGATAAACTAAACATTAACAAATTCTCAGCACCAGATGGTGTTTACACAGGAGTCCTGAAAAAACACACACCACAAATAAGAATTTTCTGAATTGCTAACTATGTGTGATCTGGCACTACTATCAGCTCTGGGTTTAGAGGGATGCAAGTGGGAACATGATGCCAAGTTTTGAACAGGGCTTCAGGAGTGATCCTGGGAAGTAATGGTCAGTCAAAGATTTCATTTGCAGTGGTCAGATTTGGTTGGAGGTTTGAGAAGAAACATGGGTGTGGGGAGGAAGGTCAGGCTTAGAATCCACAAGAACTCTCAGAAGGATACCATGAGCATACATATTGTGCTTGTTCAGGCTGTGTAGCTTTCAGCAGAACCTTAGGGAAGCAATGGCTCATAACTAATGACACTTACTATGGAACAGGAGAAGTTACTTATGGGCTAACCTGCAGAAAAGGGAGGGTTGGAAGAAACAGCGCCTCATACATCAAGAGGAGGTCCAATAGACACAAGACCTGGGTCTGAGTTCAGCATCTTCCTAAGAGGCCTGGAGAAAGCGGTGCAAGCAAATAGTGACAACTGATAAAATATTATTCAGGATAACCAAAACTAGTCTTGACTCTGAAAAACCACTGAAATTATTCACTGCACTAAAACGAAATTCTGTGTTAGGGGAAAAGTGATGACTTTTATAAAATCTTGATCTCTTAGCTCAGGAAAAAGTGAAAGACAGCTTGAGTCATTGTGGAATGTTTGCTAAAAGCGTCCAAGCGCTGCTCAGTGGGCAAGCTGGCTGTTGGATTTGGAGCGGTGGCAGAGAAGTGCCTTTTCCTGTGGTGCAGAATTGCACTTTTGCTTCTGCATATTGGGGATGCCAGAGTACCAGTGGGGGTGTGGGGGAGCAGGTAATCTGAAGGAAGAAGACTGTGGGGAGCAAGTCAAACTGGACAGCATGGCTGCACCTTCTGGCACAGCTGTGTCCCAGACTGGCAGCAGCACAAGAGCAAGGCAGAGGCACTCGCCCTGTTTCACACAGCCCCTCTGAAACCCACACTGCAAGCCTTGGGTGGCTCTGTTTTTTGGGCTAAATGGGACTTTGGTATGACATTTCCCAAGTTACCAGGCTTTCAAGGGTTTGAGATGAGTTATTACACCCAGGAGAATAGAAGCAAGTTGGTGGTGGGTAGCAGGATGTCTGTCACAGCTTACATTTGCAGCTGGGCAGTTACAGTTGAGACGCACCTAGCCAGCTGCTAGTCAGAGGAGTTTTTTTTTGCCAGGACTTGTTTTATGTGCTGGTATTTGAACCTTGATTAGGTATACTCAAAGTTGTCCTGTCTTACCTTACTCCCTTCCCTGTCTGAAAATAACATTGTTTTTTTTCCCCTGGAGAAGTAGGACTTGGCTCTCTGCTGTCCAAGAATTGCCCACAAGAAGAAAAAATAAAGACCAAAATGAACAATGAGTGTAGCTGTTTTTCCCAATTATTCTGTATATGATTTATTGCTTTATTTTCAAGACATGAAGAATGTTGTTAGTGTGAATATATTGAATGGAACACCTTATTGTTTTTATTATGGTGACTTTCTCTTTTTATCATGTGGGAGAGCAGTAGATTTGCATCTATTTGACATTTGAAATGTTCTGCCTTTGGCTGATCTGCAGGTCTGTGCAGCATGATCCAGACTAAGAAAAGCTCATTTCAGTTCTTAGGACAGGTGTAAGATTAAACATCAAGCATCTTGCTTCTGAAATTGCTTGTGATTGTTTTTTTCTCCACAAATGTCTGCATAGCTAGCAATTAACTGCATCCAGAGATCAAAAGCTAAATTGTCTCAGACAGAAATTGCCATATCAGGGCTTAGTGCTACTTGTACTGTACTTTAACAATCAAGCAGTTCCACTGATCTTCCTTTGCTTGAAGGTGAAACTGGCAGGCTGGGCTTGCTCTGCTGCCTGGGAGCATGATGAGCTGGGGAGAAGCACAGGTTTTATGGTCCTGAGCTTGTAACACCATTGGAAAATGTTTTTGTTTCCTCTGTAGGGCTAGAAGAGTGAGAGAGGGCTCCTCACTGGACCTGCAGTCCCAAGTGCCACAGATGCCTCCTGCAGAGGAAGCCCTGCCCTGGCCCCCCTCTGGTGTGGCTGGGGCCTGGGGCTGGCCATCT
>NW_005054620.1:350029-383543 GCF_000277835.1 Geospiza fortis
CCCCCCGCTGGGGGAAGATGGGACCCAGCAGGGTGAGGAGGCCTGAGTGTGGCTGCCCTCATGCTGCAGGCAACATGGGCTCAGGGAAGCAGAGGGTTCGGTGCCTTGGCAACTTTTTTCCTGTGATTTGTAGAGAAGCTCCTGATGCCTTCACCCTTAATTGCCTTAATTAGTCCATTATCCTCCTCTAGGGGAATTTTCCACAGAAAGAGAAGATGTCACTCCTTGAAATGTTTGACTGGTAGACCAAAAACTCCACTGTCAGCTTTTTTTTATTTTACTATATTCTAAGTTGAGCTATTGTATTGACAATTTAGCATCTAATCCTATTGCTCTAATTCAGTCATTTGCCTGTGCATTAGGATAAGAATGATTTGCATAACAACCTTCAGTCTTCTGTTTAGCAACAAAATATTCTGATTTTTTCTTAAGTGGGATCAAACTGCGATCAGGCTGGAGAGTGATCCCAGGGGACCTGCACTGATTCTGGCACTGCTGGAGAAGATGTGGCTGCTCCATTTTCTGCAGGCTGACTTGCAGGGAGCTGGGGCCTGCTGGCAAATGTCCCTTCTTGGGAAATTTGAAAAGAGAATAGGAAAATATCTTGCTTGCCCCAGTCATGAGCAGTTAGGTTCCACTTCTGTATTTATCACTTTCTGCACCGCTGATAAGGATTGTTTTAACAAGTTGGCCTTTATGTGCTGTTTTCCCTCCTTAGAGCAGAAAAGGTTTGTAAACCTTCCACTGAAGTGTCAGGATGGATAGTTTTTTGCTTTCAAAGAGACAGTTCCCACAGAGATTACCTGCACCAGATTTTCCTGGTGAGAGCTGGAAGTGTTCATTCCCTATTTGAAGACTGGAGGGGTTGGCATGGTCAGAGTTGCATTAGGTGTCCCCACAGCCTGTTACCAAGCTGTGGATGCCCCTGCCCCATTGCCCAAACAATCCTGCTCCCTCCCACATGCTAAAGCACAGCCCCCACCCCACAATCCCTGTGCCACGCTTTGTCATTCTGACATGTCAGCCTTCCAATTCACCCAAATTTTCAGTTTCTTCTGCATTTTTATTTTGTTTAGCAGCCAGATTTTATACATGCTTTGTAGTTTTACATTCATTTTCTGTGGCTGGCAGATAACATTTTCCCAATTGATTAAGTATCCAGACTTACAAAGGTAGAGCTGCTGTATGTAACTGCAGGCACCTGAAAAGTTGTAACCCCCTGTGGCAGATCATTAACTTCAGATCAATAGGAAAATCACTTTTTCCCTGCCTTTTTTGTAATACCTTTGTTTTTTTTCCCAGTGTCCAGATGCTTCTCAGGGAGGTGTTTTCAGAGAGAGCTGTCATTCCTCTAACATAAAATTGAATTATCAAAGAGCTTCTGCTGGTACTACAAAAATGCTGAAATGAAATGCAAATCTAGACATTAAAGACAACTTCCTTAATAACTGAGGTAGATTTCTTCGAGCTTTCCTCTTTTGAATGGTACTTCTTTTCCTAGGAAAGAGTATGGAGATAAAGGAGTGTTTGTACAAAGAGCCTGGTTTCAGAACTCTCCCTCAGCTTTGGTGCATATCTTCCTTAAGAGGCCTGTGGGATCATGCCATTTGCAGATGTCCACGTCACATGATATTCTCCATTGTATTTTAACATATATATTTTTATTAGGATGTGATCTATCTATTTACTTAAAATCACTACTCTGAGAGGAAAAACTGTGGATGTTTTAATTTTCCAGAGGTTGTTGATAGCCTAGGGTTTGCTTGTTGGAAGAATATATTTCAATGTTTTCTCTTCTTTCCTGCTAAATGATATGCAAACACTCCTTCTGAAGCTAAGCAAAGTCCATTTTCCATTTTGAAGATTATACTGGGGTGTCCCTGTCTGCATGTCACCTCTTCCACGAATTCCCCACAGTCCTATTTTGGCATTTCCCTGTGCTGTGAGGTGGAGAGAGGAGCAGCTACCAGGGCGGCTGGGCGCCCTGGAGAAGGCAGGTTGGCTCTGGGGTCAGGGACTGCCCAGCCCTGGCGTGGTATGGGGGTTTGGGAGCTTCACCTCACTGCTGGCTCCCTCAGTGCTCCTGAATGAGGGAAGGAACAGAGGAGGTGGTAGGTCTCTTATGAACCATTGGGTCTTTAGGATGAGTTTTGCAGCATTTAATGCCTCTGTCTCTCATTTGTTACCTCCTTACCTTTCAGACTAAGGAACTGGCGTGCTTAGACAGTGAGGAAGCCACATCTGCAGCAGACTTGGATCACTGTGGCACTGATCCTATCCATTGCACAGCCACTGCCAATGGCATATGTTAACACATCTCGCCATCCTGGCTGGGAAGCATCCAGGTCCCCATCGTGTCCCAGGCTCAGGCCTTTGTCTGCATTCCTTAAATTAATTCCTCTTAAAGGATCATGTTGTTTTTCTTTGGCACTAGAACCTACTCAGGAAGACAAAGTGATCCCCCTGGTTAATAAAGTGTTAATATTTTCAGTCCCAAGCTCTTATTTTTATTTTATTTTTATGGCTTTAGTCAATACCATAAAGCCCCCAAATCCCTGGCAGTCTTTACCACAGAGATAAACACACGATGAACGTATCTGCACATCACAAAAAGCCGACAGTAAATTTACAAGTACTCAGTGGGATATAGGGCCTCCTTGCTGATAACCAGCTTTGGCACTGAATAGGAGCTGTACACTTGTGCCTGCTTTGTTGTGTTATGTTTTTCCCTGCAGATAGCAGCTCGTTGTGGGAAAAGGCAGGGACTGCTGCTGGAGTACACTCAGCACCCTTGAAAACACATCTGTGCTGTGTCTCAGCTCTCCTGCCCAGTTTAGTCAGCACTGGTGTTGGTTCCTCTTTCTCTTTTTGTGCCTCCTCTCCCTTGTCTCTACTAATAATTTCACAAATTCTCTCTATCTTTCGGACCAGAGATAATTTCTATTGAAACTGGCTGAGTTGCACAAATTGTGAGATGTTTTTCCCTGGTACTCTGGTTTTAATCTGTGTTGATGTTAAGATCCTCTTCTCCGCTGAATGCTTGCTGGGGTGTGAAGCATCTGCTTAGCTGTTATGTAAAGAAATACATTTATTAGGTAGTTAGTATAATCACATAATCTTGACAGATGCCAATGCAGTCACAGTTCCATATTTTATGAAGTGGAAGGATATATAAGCAGGCAGGCAGCAAAGCAAAAGTAGGCACATTTCAGCTGCTGAGGGACACCTTTTCAGGGTTATGTTTCCAAAGTCTGTTTTCTGGAAAAAAATGTAGGTTCGTTAGCTCTCTGTGCATGCAACAACTGAGGCAGGGGTGGAGTGACCACTCTGTGTCCAGTGCTTCCCAGCTGGAGGGGCACAGGGCAATGCTGCAGGTGGTGGATGCAGTGTGCAGGACAGGGGCAGAGGCAGGGCTGGTCCATTGGAGGAAGGTGGCAATGACCCTCAATCATCTTAGCTGGTGGGAAGTGGTGATGTTCATGTAGGAGGTGGGGATGGAGCAGGGCCAGGAATCATTCCACAGCATGGCCAAATCTGGATGGAGGGGTGTGGGTGGTCAGGAGGAGTTTTGGATCATCCTTGTTGAGGCGTTCAGCAGTGAGCAGCTCCTCCAGGCTCAGTTGGTGACCAACAGGTCATATCAATTTGTTACTGCCCTTGAATGGAAAGGAAATATTTTAATCCCTTGTGCTGCTCAACTTGCAGCAGAGTTGGTTTCAAATGTACACAGTTCTTACCAAGGTGTGTGCAGAAATGGGCAGGGATGGGGATGAATGTGTATGGAGAGATCCCTGCACGTGCATTTTTGGCAGGACTCCCTCTGCCTGCACTGCCCAGCACTGATGAGTGGTGGGGCCTATTGGGAATCAATTCCACTGGAACAAATCCCAGAGATTCTGAGCTAATTGTGCACAATCGCCCCCAGGGGAGGAATTTCCTCAAATAATTTCATGCAGAGAGCCAATGGAGGCCACAGGGTTGCTTTGTTTCCCTCATTCAGGCAGGAGCCAGAGGCTGCCACCCACAGACCTCTGGGTTCACTTTGCCCACAAGACTCCACTCCAGCAATCGGAATAGTCTGCATCTGTGGGAGAGGTGAAGGCTAGAAATCTCACTAAGCATTTTAGTCATGCAAAATTGTCACCTTTGATTTTCAGAAAGCTGCTTCCCCCTTACCATCTGGTGCCACTTACCTCCCTGGAGACACCCAACTAAATAATCATATGGATTTTTGTGTGTGAGCTGGAGATGATCAATAGCAATCCTTCCCACAGCAGCAGCACAGTACGTGAAGCACTGTAACATTAGAGTGTAGGAGGCTCAAGGGAGACAGAAGCAATGCCCTGCACTTCCTCTTGTTGCCCAGTTTGTCCTCCCAGTGCTCCAGCAACCAAAAATTCTTGCTGCTGTGCTTGTGGTCTGTTTCCTTGATGTAAAATGAAAGCAGGAAAGGCTGAGCTACCTGCATGCTCTGAGAAAAATGGTTGCTTATGGTGGACAAGCTGGAAAATAGTTTTCTTTCTGTTTCTTCCATCTCTTCATGACCTCTGTTATGCTGTCAAGACCTTTGGTGATTTGCTGTCTCAGTGCCAGTCAAGCCAGCTAAATCTGTTAACTGCTTTATTATACATATCCAGGGTGTTTTCCACCCACAAAGGATGCAGGCGATTTGCATAAAGAAGGTATGACTGACTTCTTTGGGCCAATTTCTTTATTTAAAAATTTCTGCATCACCTGAACTCCCAGTATGCATTGCCAACATTTCTAAGATTTCTGGAAGGGATAACATCATCACTGAATAGTTACAGAGAAAACCAAACATGTCTATGTATTTTTCTAAATTATTCAGGGATGTAAGAGTGTTTCATGCAACATGAGTGAGCCCTGAAACTGTGCATATGTGAGCCAACCAACATGATGGATTAATGGGGTACAGAGCTTTTGGAGGAGCTGCTCCTCTTTTCCTTAAGCTGTCATTGTTTACGATGAGAAGGCAAAAACATTTATAATTTCTTTTTCACTTTGCTGGTGGTACAAAACAAGACAACCCACCATGCCATGATACTTTTTCTGTGCTCCCCTGTCACAATAGAGGAATGAAACGGGAATACCCAAAATGGATGTATGAAATGGTCTCTGTTGTGCCACATCATAGTCAGACATGGCATCCAATTCTTTCCTCACACACCATATTAATCTCTTTATGAATTTGGAATTAATTGTAATAGGATGACAGAGTTCTAGAGGTTTCTGAAAAATAAACCAAACATGCTGTCAGTTTGCTCTGAATTTTTCACATCTCTAGTGCACGATGAAGCAAAAACCCTTAAGTACTTTGTAATCTGGTATCAGACATTTCTCAAACTAGCATTTTCTGCAGCATCATGTATGAATTAGAATTCTGTTAATACTTATTTTTTATACTAAGCTGGTTATGTGATACATTAGGGGTATGTCATTGTGTCCATTAACATGGATCCATTTTCAGAAAGTAAAATGTATGCAGTTTAAAGGATTTGCTAGCTGGTGATGTTCACTTTGGTATGCATGGATGGACAGTGAAGGAGGTGTCTTTTCATTTAAATGTGTTACCTTTTGGATAGGTCTTAATTTGCTTCACTCTGTTTATAGGGTGTAAATACATCTCTAAGTAAATCTTTTGCCAATCAAATCCTCTTTGCAGCATAAAACCACATAAGGAAATAATGGCAGTTTCAGTAAATTTTTGTTAAAATTAGCACTGCAATTTCTGACATATCTTAATATTTTTGTGAATTTTAGGTGTCACACTTCATACCAATTTTTTCCACACTCCCACTTCTACCCTCCCAATAACATGTGCTATTGTTCTAGAGAATGTTACAAACACATCACAGGAGGATCTGTACTCTCAGTTCACCTGCCACATGCTGAGTAATAGCATCAAAACAGACTAATCTTGTGGAAGTAAACTGACTTTCTGTTTAGAGCAATATTTACAGAGATGCGAGGACTGCAGCCAGCACTCTCACCATGTGTGTGAAGGATGATCTTTCTGCTGCCTCTAGGTCCTCCTCTCCAGCAATTTTGGCTCTGTCCTCCAAATTTTACCCAGTGAAGCTGCAAGAAAGGGGCTTTCCAGCTCTTGAAGCTCCTGCAGGAAGATAAACTGACATTGTCAAGTGGAAGACAGCCACTGTGGCTGACTACAAGCCAAGACTGGGCTGTATGTGTCTATCCCACATGGATACTGAAGTTTGTCCATCAGTGGACACATGGACTAGTTTCAAACTTTAGGTGCAAGTGTGGAGAGGCAACACATTTGGAGAGGTGAATGCTTTGGGGGTCAGGATGTGCCCTCATCTTTAACTAAATAAGTAGCTGATTAACTGACCAAGTCCACAAGATAATCCTTGGCCTTGCAAAACCTTGTTTGTTCCTCTGAGGAGCTGAAAAATATTTGTTTTGATTAGACAGTGGCAGGACTACCTCAGGGACACATCACAGGGAGGAGGAAAAGAGGCACAGTTGTATCAAAGGGAAGGTTAGGCTCCCTTGGAAGAGATTGACTGTAGGGGTTCCTGTGTTTTACCAAGCTTGGGTGCTCTCCAGCCAGCTCTGGAGGAAGGCCAGAAGGGAGGAAGAAACAGAGAGGCCTCACATATTTTTACTAGCTGAATCTTAGGCATTGTTTTCCTTTGTGTCTTTACCTATGTCTTCAAAAGAATAAACTATCCCCTAAATTCTGAAGGTTGTGATTAAATGTTTCTCTTTTCATGTAGCCTGATATAAGGATGGTGTGAAAGAAATTGGACAGTGAGCTCACTTCCAGCAAAGTGCTGCCAAATCCATACTGTGATGCAGCAGCAAGTGTCCATATCCCCTCTCGGTGGCTTTTGCTTGCTGCCTTTCACAATATCAGCTTTCAGGAGGGAGGAATGTCTCTCCCTGACTGTGGTACCCAGGATGGCTTTGGCAGCTCCCCATGTGTGTGTGTGAGCATCCATAGCCTGTCATGGCATTGCTTGACCACAGGAGCCCTCCCCAAGGCAGAAACAGTGAATTTCCTGGGGTGACAGCCTCAGAAAAACCAAGCTTGTCAGGAACCTCCATTTGTGTCTGGATGCTATGCCTGTGCCTTGCACCAACTCCTGCACAGGAGACCCTTGCTCTAGGAATATCTGCCCTCTTATTTGGCTCCCCCTGGGGATGTGTGTGGGCCCACAGGAGGCTCCAGCCACAATACGAGCAGCTGATGAGTAGATTTTGTTAATGGTGAGGTAAAGGTCAAAGCTGTGCTGACTTTGGTGGAGCAGTGCTCATAGTTTGATGTGAAGAATGTACCTATATCATATTCCTCTCAGAAGAATCTCTCAGTGCATATGCTTATCTGCTAGCGCACCTAGCAGTTGTCGTTGGCAAGCTAAAATTGTGGTCTGCTGTGGAATGTATGAAATGATAATCTTAAAAATAAGTAATGGATCCAGGGTACGAGGTGAGACCCTGTGGAGTAGGCGGGAGAGGATCTCTGCAGCACTCAACAGCCTTCAGGAGTCACTGCCCAGAGCTGATGGAATGCTGAAAAATGGTATCTAGAGATTGTACAACACCTTCTCTGGGATGTTCATAGGGTGGCTGTGAGGATGGTCAGACTTTATGACTGGGGAAGAATCAGAGACAGAGGAAGAGGGATCAGGAACGATTGAGAAGGACCAAGTCCAGAAAAATAAGGGATAAGGGATAAAAGGGGACAGAGGTATGTGAACAGGAATGGCAAGTGTACTTCTCACGGTTGATTGACTCTTCTGCATGCATGTGCATGTGTGTGCTTTCAGTGACAGCTGTGTGTGCCTGCCCATGGTCAAGAGATCACCTGCCCAACTAGGATCCTGGCACCTGGGAATGACACGCTGTGTGAAGCATCCTTGGAGACTTGTGTGTGTGTGTTTGTGCACCAGAAGCTCTGAGTAGGAGCTGGAGTAGGGTTGGGGATGGTAAGGCAGCCAGGGAGGTTGGGGATCCAGGACCAGCTACAGCAGAGACTGCCTAAGGCCACTTGCTGGAGGGAGAGGGAACCACAACCAGGCCACGTGCATGCTTCCCATTTGGATGAACGCTCTGTGTGTGCTGGGAATAGAAGCTCAGCCTTGCTGCTGGGTGGATCTGGGGACACAGAGCAGCAGCAGCAGCCTCACATCTGTCAAGCCACCTCTTCAGCAGCCATGAGCACTGGGATTATTAAGTAATTCACTGATTACTTGAATACTGGAGTAGGGATCAGGCTTATCAGCGCTGCTGCAAGGAGCTTGAAAGTCTGGACTAGCATTCCACATAATGTTGACAGTAGAGAAAGGGACTGAAAAAAAAACCCAGGATATAACTCAATTGGGGTGAATCTAAGGTGAGTGAATATATAAATTTAAATGGAGATAGTACACAGACACAGTATTAAGTGGCAGTCCACCTGTCTACAGCACATGAATGGGACTCTAACATGATACACATTTCTGCTTCACACAGAAAAAAAGTTCCTGAAACTACTCGGTTCGATTTTGGACACTGTATCTCAAAAAGAGGCTATCTTACTTGATTAAAGCCAAGAGGACAGTGGGAGTAGTACAGTAGACTAGAAAACATGAAGAAAATTTGGACAAATTCCTTCTTTAGTCAGAGAAGAAAATTTCAGCTGGATATAGGATGACCTTGAATCCAAAACAGGTTGTGGTACAGGGGGTGTTTACACTTGATGCTCTTGGACAGAAAAGAAGGGCTTGATTGGTGCCAAGAGAGACGTGGAGATTCTGGAACAGGTCTGGCAGGGAGCTGCTGTGTTGGTCAAAGCTCTAGTGTATTTCTCTCACCAGAAAAGGCTGAGAGAGTTGAGTCTGTTCAGCCTCAAGATGTGAAAACTGAGAGGGGACCTCATCAGTGTCTCTAAGTATCTGCAGGGAGGTTGCCGTGAGGATGGACCAGGCTCTGCTCAGTGGTGCCCATCAGCAGGACAAGAGACAAGGGGCAGAAACTGATACAGAGGAAGTTCCACCTGACAAAGGGGAAGAATTTACTGTGCAAGTGAGCACACACTGGAACACATTGCCCAGAGAGGCTGTGGAATTTCCCTGGCTGGATATACTCAAGAAACGTCTAGAAACAATCCTGCGCCATGTGCTCTGGGATGACCCTTCTTGTGCAGACGACCCACTGTGATCCCTTCCAGCCTTACCTGTTCTGTGATTCTGTAAACCATACAGGGAATGGAAGAACCACAGAAGCACAGAGGAGGGCAGGGGCCAGGTTGTGGGGCCAGCTGCCATTTCACAGGGCTGGTGGGGTCTCCAGTGCTCCAGCCCTGGTGTTACCAGGCAGGCATCTGCCAGAGGTGTTCCTGGCACACAGCACCCCTGACAGCCTGTTGTCCTCTGTGGATACCTTGAGGAGGTTACACTCCCCAGTCCATGCATGGCATTAGTGAGAACATGGGCCAGGGTTTCCTACCTTTGCCAGCAGAAATGTACACAGACCACAGCAAGATTAGCCAGGAAAGCACCAGGCCTCCCAGGCTCTGGGCTCACTGTCAACTGAAAGTCATGCCTCCCTCTAAAACTCTGCCGACCTGATGCTTTGTGGAAACAAAGGGCTATTGAAAGCTGCCTCTAGTAAGAGATGAATGCAGAAAACTGTTTGCTGCCTCCAGGCTTAGTACATAGGTCAGGTAAAAAGTACAGCCTTACCAACCCTTTGTAAATAAGTAATTAGGGCACTTAATGTAATTGAGCAGCATAATGAATAGTAGATAGAAATGAATTGCAAAAGGTTTCTGTCCTTCAGAGAAATGCATAGGTATGCAAAAAGCATTTGCTGGTATGTTACTGTGTTTGTGAGTGAGAATAGTTATCAGAGAGGCAGAAAGAAATCTTAGGTTTTCCACTCCGTGTCCTGCTGGGGCAGATTTGGTTCCAGCAAAGCACTTTACAGTATTTGGTTACCAGAACTATCAAAGGTAGGTGAAATATATACTTTTCAGACTCTGGTCCAAGAGGCTCAGTAGGTGTAGGCTGACAGAGCGCTGCTGAAGGCAGCAGAGGTGTGCCAAATTACACTGTCTGAATTAGCTAATGCACACTCGAGGCAACACATCCTGCTGGGCCCCACCAGCCTCTGCGAGCTCAGCAGATTTTGTCATCAGTTGGAAAATACCGTGGCAGGTTTTGGCTGTGTCCTGTCCCCAGGTCCCCCTCCATGAGCACCCTGCCTTCCAGTTTCTTCCTGGCTCTGTCCCCTGGCCCAGGAAGGGGTGGCATCTGCCTGACTCAAAAGCTGTTGTTATGAGTCAGTCTGTTAAAAGGATCACGAAGTGACTGTGTATCACAAGGAGAAAAACCCTTTAATTATCTAATGTTAGGCTGTTGGACGCTGTTGCTGGGTATCAGAGGGTTAAATATATCTGAATTTCTGTAGGCTGAATTGAGAAGATATGGTTTCTATCATATAATAAATGTTTGTATAAGTTTCACAGACGTCGCTCCTGAATTACTGTGAGACTGGAATATCCATGAAGTATAACCCTAAGGAAAGCAGAGTATCTAGATATCTAGTCACTGCACCTTTATTTTTAATTAAATCCCACCTTTTTTCTTAATAATACTTCACTTCCTGTGCTTGCTGAAGGTTTAATCTAGCTGCTCTTCCACCGTGTAGCACACTGTTCATGTATAGCTGTGGTCAGTCCTGCATAAGGATGAATGGGGAGTATGTTCCCAAGAGAGTCCTGGTGGAAAACGAGATGATCCTTCTACCTGCAGACAGGTCATAGCAGGTGTTGCCTCTCAAGCCTGGGCCCAGCCTTTTGCACCTCTGTGATGTTCTCACCAAACCCACATATACTCCAGAGCCCAAGATGTTGGTCCTAACAAGGATCAAGAATACCCCAGGAGAGCTGGCAGTATAGTACATTTGGGACTCTATTTTACCTGCTTATCTTTAATGTAGTGCCCTAGGGTGACTTACGCATTTCCAATTTATTTTATGTATAATCTACTGTGCAAACTACAATTACGGATTTCTGTTGTGCCCAACAATGCAGTTGTAAAGCATGACAGTAAATAATAACTGAGTGAGAACACGTGTTTTCAGTTCAGATTTGAAAAGAGAGGGGGAGTCAATCATGCATGTAAATGTGAATGTAAACGTATCTAGTTTTCATAAAGGAAGGATTTTACAATTTACCAGGGTTTCTCTTTTAGGCTATAGAGGATCCAACCTGCCTGGAGTCCTGGGCTGCAGCCAGGTTGCAAGCAATCAACCCACAACACCATCCATCCAGGGGAAGGAGCAGAAGAGACTTCAGAGCAGGATATAAAAAAGGTACAATGTAGGGGGGGAAACTTTCCCCTGCTGAGTCTCTCCTTTCTCCAATGTGCAGTCTCATTGCTGGGAGTGGTCTGCAAAAGAGCATTGCTCACCCTGGCCTGTTTGCACTGGTTTCTAACAGCTTATCAGGTGACTGACTGCAGCAGCTCAAGTTGCAACGATGGGGGAACACTCAAGCCAGTGTTAGGAGTAGTTATGTATGCACATAAATCATGCACGTGAAACCTGAGCCATATATGGGACTGCAAAAGACCAAAGAAAGTAATTTCTACAGTTCAAATAATGATTATTCTATTTTCAAAAAATATCTAGGTTACCTAAGGTTTATTTGAACCACTCTTGAAAGACGAATAAAATCATATGATGAAATAAAGCTAAGCCTGCTAAATGGAACAGCATTTGGCAAATAGCCTGTTTTATAAAACAAAAGCATGGATAATTCCTCTCTGATGCATAATATTGGTCTAACAGGAAAGACTCTCTCAATTTAACAAAGAGCTAATTCAAGATATTTGTGAATACAAGTAGGGTTGTTTCATGGAAGTTTTCAAAGGAATTAGTACTTTTCTCTTTCTTGAACTTTTAGCTGAATGTGGGCTGAAGTATTTCAGGACTAGGTTAAACATTGTTTAAAATGTGCCTTTTAAAAGCTCTCCATCCCCTAGGTTTTTGCTGTTATGTCTTTCTTCTTTTAGTGTGATTTGTTTATGTGCTTTTATAGGTTAAAACCTTCTACATTCACATTTAGCTGTGGAGGAAATGTATTATTTTCCCTGAAATGAGCTTAGACAAATGCTTTCTGTTCTCCCAAGCCTGGAGTCCCTCAGGTATTTTATGCTTTAAATAATCCCTCTGAATGGATGAAAAATGCCTTGTAACTTCCCAGCCAGCAGGGCAGGTGAGATAGTCTGGTGGGATTTAGGCACTCTTGACCTGTGCCCTGTTCTTGGATTCCCAAGGGCAGGAGAGGATGGTATCCTGACACTTTGTAGGAGCCTCTGCTGATGCCACGGGGCTTTGAGCTTGGCCACCAAGTGTGTTTACACATCCTCTTCCTGATCATCTTCTGCTTCGTTTTTCCTCCTTCACTAAGAGTTTTTTCTCCATTCACTAAGACACCCCAAAAGACGCATGGTGATCCTTCTCATGAGCCCAGCTTCTTTGCAGCCCCCAGAGCTGTGCCATCCCTGGTGTTACAGAGTGTTTCCCTGCTGCAAGGAGAGCAGGGTCTCCAGGCCTGTCCGGGCAGGCGGCGAAGCGTGCACAGCGAAACGCGTTCAGAGCCTCCGGGGGCCGGAGCTCTGCTTACAAGGACCACGTAAATCCCCAGGTTTTCTTGTCAGTCTGGCCACAGTTGTGTGTGCCTGCTCTCTCCCTGCCCCCCGGCCTGTGGGATGGAGATGGGGGGATGTGAGATGGGTGGTGGGGGGCAGCACAGGGAGGCACACATTAACAACTCGGCTGCTGTGAGGAGAGCTTTGCTTTCCCCGTGGTTTAGCCCATGCAGAGTGATTTGATGCAGAGAGCTGTGCCTCACCTACCTCATGCTTTATTAGGCTCTTTTCCAGCTCGGCTGTGCATGGTTAAACAGACTTTGAACCCCATTACGTGACCTTTCGGGTCCTTGCCTGTCAATTGAGTTCCTTCCCACATGCTGCTCTCCCCATTTACAGCTAGGGCCAGACCTTGCCCTCTCTGTAGAGTATCATGTGAGTGTGACCTGCTGCCATTGTAAGTGGAGCTTGGCTGTTCCAGCTATCCTTAGTCATATTCCTCCTTTACTGAGAGAGCAGGCAAAACCAGATGTGTTTGCAACTTGTTTTTTGTGTTCCTTCCCCAAAATGGCCTAAAACCCAAACCTTGGATTTTTCTCCTCAACTGTAGATATACTGATAAAGAGAGGTTATTGTTTGCAAATTGGTCCTACTGTGCTTAATTTGCCTTGCATCAGTGTATAGCACTCTGTCTACATTCAAGGCTGTCTGTGTGGACTGGCTGGGGCCAAAAAGCTGTAGTGCCTTATTGTCCCTCATATCTGTCCCCGGATTAATTAGGTTACAGGTACTTGCTCCCATTGTGAAAAGGCATGGAAAGAAAAAAGGAACCAGCTAGGAGACTGCTAGGATCCCATCCTCCTCTGCCTGGGTAGCCTTTTCTTCACTGTGGCATTCCCTAATGTTCATGTGCTATGAATCATCCATGGTTTGTATGTTTTGCATTTCTTAAGGGCTTAAGTTTGTGTTTTAAGGTCCTTCATGCCTTCCTGCAATGTGAAGTAATAATAGGATAACTATTTGGTGATGCTTATTCTTCCTATTACAGGTGTTGAGGTTTAACCCCAGTCAGCAGCCAAGCCCCATACTGCTGCTGATTCACTCCCCCACCAGCAGGATCAGGAAGAGAATCAGAAGGCTAAAAGCCTAGAAAACTCATGGGTTGAGATAAAAACAGTTTGATAGGGAAAGCAAATGCTGTGCACAAAAACAAAACAAAGCAAGGAATTAATTGACTTCATCCCAAAGGGCAGGGAAGTGTTCAGCCAGCAGGAGAGCAGTGCTCCATCACAATATCAGTGACATGGGAACACAAACACCTTCACTTCGAATGTTCTCCCCCTTCCTCCTCCTTCCCCCCACTTTATGTACTGACCTTGATGTCAAATGCTCTGGAATATCCTTTTGGTCAGTTGGGTCACCTGTCCTGGCTGTGTCTCCTCCCAGCCCCTTAGGCACCCCCAGCTCCCTCTCCAGGGTGGAAGTGCGAAAGCAGGAAAGGCCTTGGCTCTCTGTAAGCCCTGCTCAGCGATAACAAAACATCTCTGTGTTGTCAACCCTGTGTTCAGCACAAGTCCAAAACACAGCCTCACAATAGCCACTTGTGAAGAAAACTAACTCTGCCCCAGCCTCAACCAGCCTAGTGAACAGAATCATTCAAAAAAGACCTAAGCAAACAAAGTCCTTTAATGTGAGAAAATTATATCAAAATTGGCATAAATTGTACTGTTTTCAGCCAGTCTGGAAAAGGAATCAAAGTATATTTTAGATATTTATGGGTTTTACCTCTGAAAAGTGAAATAAACAAGCCCACAATCAAATTTATAGTTTTCTTTTTCTGCACATCTACAAGATGTTAATCGTAAGTGAAAATACTGTTGATTTGAGAACAAGTAGGAATGTTTTTTCTGTTCTGATAACTAGTTTATTTGATAACTAGTTTGGTAACTAGTTTATTTCTGTTTTGATAACTAGTTTATTTGCACAACAAACTCCAAAAGAAAGCAATTTTTCCTAAGGAAAAGTCCTGTTGAGAGATCTGCATTATTTATTCTTTTGACCATGATCAGTCTTCGTACTCATGCATGCTACAAGATAAAGTCAAGAGCACTTTTGCCTACTGCTCTGACATATATCAGTGCTTGTCCACCCCACAAAATGTTTGGTGGGTCAGAAGGGCACATCTGTGCCACTCTGGGATCCTCTTGGCATGGTTTACTGTGGAGTAAACAATTTTTCTGTGTGGTGAAAGCAGAGAAAACTGGTGTTTGCATGAGTGTGCCATTAATGCCTTGTTTTTTTGGTTTTGCTTTTGTTTTGTTTGTTGTTGTTGTCATTTTTTTGTTTTTGTTTTTGTTTTGTTTTGTTTTGTTTTGTTTTGTTTTCCTTCAGCTGCATTTCTTCAGCTGTTACGGGAAGGAGGAACATGAATAACATGATTCCTTTGGGTCTGACATTACCTGGTACACTCCCAGCCCTTTTGGCCGGCGCTGCTGCCAGAGCTGAGGACTGGAGCTGCAGCTTTCTGGTTTTGAGGAGCCCTCCTACCCAAAGATGAAGGCCAAGTCTCTGCCTTGTTTTACATGAGCTGACAAAATTAGCCTGTGTGGTTGAAGAAGCTTCAAGTTCTCCATAAATAAATCACAACAAAAAAAAAATCTACAACAACCCTTTTAATGGCAAAGTTAATTGTGACTTGCAAATGAAGAATTGTTTTATAAGTTGCTGAAAGTTGCATTTTGAAAAACAACTTGATTGCATAAACTTCTTTAAAAGCTGGTTTTCTGTTTGGTGCCGGAGGCTGCAAAGACTCAGCTTGGGGGCAAGGCTGAGGGCAGGGAAAGCAGGTGCTGCTATTGACTTGGCTGCTAGCAGAATAGCATTAAACTAGATCACTAATAGCATTGAACTAAATCACTTATCTCTGTTTCGCCTTCCACCTCCTTGGATTTCTGACCTTGGTGGGTGCAGCTTTGATATATGTTACAGCATCTCAGCAGAGCCCTGCACATTTTAATTCTTGATCATTAGGTGATCTCAGCGTGGCCCCTGGTAAATCACGGACTATTAAGTTGTCTGATGGCCTTCTTTCCCATCCTTCAGATGAAGGAAGGTGCTAGGGAGGCTGAGCCACCTCACACCCCTAAGGCCACATCCCAGCAGCCAAATAAAAAGCATGCAGCCCAGGCTTTGCTTGGTGCAGAGTTGTTGGGACACTGCTGGTAGCTGGACTGTGTCCTTCAACAAGGTCACAAGCCACCCCACTTCCTCTTCTGCATGCACTGACCACAACCACCAGCTCTGTGTTTTTCCACAGAGACACAGCTCTCTCTATCTCCCTTCAAGGTGAGGTGCAACTGAGCCCACATGGCTTGTGGGAGCTAACCTTTCCCTGCATCCCACCTGAATTACCCAGTTAGGGTGGTAGGTGCCTGCAAACCCAAAAAACCACTGAGATGTGTCATTCAGCTCAGTTCATTTGGCAGCCACAACCCTGTCCTGCTCACTGTTCCGTGCTGCGTGACCAGTACAGCATTTTCAGGCATCTTGTTGAAGATTTTATGCAATTTGGAATATTGATTGAAAACATATTAAACACAGTCCTGCGAAAACCCTGCTGGATCTGGCCTCATTATTAAGCATGCTCTAGGATCTACCAGAGTTCCATTTTGTAATTTGTCTTCATGCACAATTAATGCAATATTGTTTTGGAATCAAACCATCCATGCCTAGAATTTACTGGTGTTTGAAAATCATTGAATGGTAGAATGGCCTGGGTTGGAAGGACCTTAAAGGTGGGAACCTTAGCATAAACCACAACTTGGTCTCAAGGCAAGACTTCTTTCCATGCTCTTAAGGCTCTCAGAAAGACTTGTGAATAGAAATGTGGCAAGTGGTTGTACTGGCTCTGCTAAAAGTTACAATGGTCTGCCCTGGGAGCCTGCAGATGGTGTGAGAGCAGTGCAGGAGGAGCGCTGTGAGCCCTCCTTGTCTGTCTTATACTTACAGCATAATTAGGATCACATAAATGCCACTGCTGTTAACAACCATGGTGATGACTGTTGTATCAGAAAAGTCCCCCCGCCGTCTGCCTCCCAGGTGTTTGCACTTACATTTCACTTCCCATTAAAATGGTCTGCAGCAAGCGCCGGGGGTGTCAGAGCTGGGTGATGAAATTGAATTAGTTTGAATAACTGAATAAGTTTTAGATCTTGAACTGACAGCTTGTTCATATAGATCTTAAATGCCCAGCAGCAGCAGCAGCATAATTTGCATTACCCAGGCAGGGCTGTTCAGAGTGGGAGGGCAGGGCTGCACACGGCTGGTGCTTGCTCTTAACCTCACTGCCTTCAGGAACCCTGCCTTGCAGGGAGAGACACAGACTCAAATGGAGTAATTGCAAATAATCCTCTCCTCTCCTTCTCCCCTCCCCAGGAAGTGTGCAATTCCTTGCAGAAAACAGCATATATTCTGATTCATTCTGATTCTGCCTGATCCTGCAGAGCACAGGCAGTGCTGAGGAGGGCAAAGTTTCATAAAGGCCTTTTGTATAGCTCATTCTGAAACCTGGCATCACCCAATGAAATGCAGACTGAGCAAGCAGATTTTAAAGAAATATTTAATAATTTATGTTGCACTTGGCACTTGCATAGCACCTTTCATCCATGGCTCTTAAAAGACTTCAGAGATGTCAATAGATGATACAAACAGAATAATGTTTTATTATAATAAAGCCATTTTCCATGTTCATAAAGAGGCAGAAATTGCATTCCTAAAAGAATGAATTGTTTTATGTATAACCAATAAAAAGAGAGTCTGTAAGAAAGTGGGACATAAAAGTAGAAATCTTAGTTTCCAACTCTTCCTTGTGAACTTTTTGAGGAAATAGAAAGCTTTAGGCAGAATAATGATTTTATACTTTTAAAAAAGTACCTACTTGACTAGCATTTTTTATCCACAGTGCTTTTAAGGTCTTCCACACATGGTGGATATTTGCCCTCCCGCTCAGTATCCTGCTAGCTGAAGGGGTGTTACTTGTGTATAAAGCAGCAATTTAAAGCCTCTGTGATTAGGTTCACCTGCAAATATTTTTCTTTTATATGTTACCAATAAATAAGAAGTTGTCTGTAAAGCCTTTTTCCCACAAATGCAAAACAGGTAATGGATGTCCACAAAAATCAGAGGCATCATAACCTCAAGTCTCCCTTGGAGTTTTATTTTTTTTTATAGATTACATTATTTCTCCCTATCATCCAAAGTATACTTTTAGATTAGATTAGGAAATGTATAAGGTTTTACAGATAAAATTTCCAAAAGCCCTTTCAATTTATGACAGTTAAGGCTTTAATAAGGTGTAAAGAATCACTGAGAGGAGAAGTCTGAGACTCAGAGCATGGTACTGTACAGCAGCGCCCACTACCCAGAAGGGCTGGTCACACCTCATGTTGCTATATCCTATACAAATGTTCTTTAGCTGATGGTAAATACACCAGAGGTTGATCAAGTGGTAATGTGGTGGATGTAGCTCCGAAGGTGGGTTCAAAAAAGGTCCAAAAAAATCCAAATGGCATTCAGTGAGATTTTGTGATTATTTTACTGTAATCCTTTACCTGGAGGATAATAAAAACACCTGTTTCTGGCTTGTGCATGCTACTACTTCACATTGGATCAAAAGAAAACTAAGAAATTAAATGGAATTATTTAGAAGGAAAATACCTTAATGTAAAAAGCCCTTCAAAATAGAATGCTGCATGAAGTACTTACCATTAAAAACATTATTATTCACCAGTACTTACCACACAGATATTATTCTGATATGCTATTCTAAACAGCTGGGTTATCATACTGTGGTTTCTTGGAAAATGCATGGGTTTTAATTGCAGTAACATTACCTGCATTAATGGCGTGGTAGGATGTGGGTAAATGTGCCCTTGTGCTCAGGGCTGTCCAGTATTTTCCTCTGCAAGAGGCTGTTTGCTGCTGTCTGTGTGTCAGCAGGCTTCGTCCTGCAGGACGGCAGTGGCCTTAGCCAGGTGGGGGTTGTGAGGTGATGCTGCTGGGGAAGTGCCACGAGCAGGGGCTGGAGCAGGGAGCTGTGCAGCCTCAGTGAGGCACATCCTCCCTGCCCCACCTGACAGCCTCTCACACCTTCTCACTCTGAAACTTCAGATGTGCTTTGCAGCAGTGCAGGATGTGGGAATGGAGTGGGGGACGAAGGTGGTGCTGGGCCAGTGAAAGGCCTTTTCACATTGACTGAAACACAGTCAGTACATAACACATAATTATGTATTATGCAAATACATAATCTGAGTAAGTTTGGTGCATCTGACGAGAAAACTTGATGCTCTTATATGCAGACAGATAAGCTTATTATTTTACCGTGTAGATTTTCATTCCACTTTTACTTTCCTGGCAGTTTGCCTCTCTTTCTTTAGGTGTTATTTGGCTCAATTCTTGTTTCAGTTACAGAAGTCTGCTTTCATTTTTCCCTTTAAACACATAGGGTATTGAAAAAAAACACATAAAAATATACAAATACCTGATGGTAGGGATCCAGGCTCTTTTCAATGGTGTGCAGTGACAGGCACACACAGAAATACAGGAAATTCAGCTTAAACATAAGAAAAACTATTTTTTACTGTGGAGCAATCTAATGCTGGAATAGGTTGCTGAAACAATCTGTGGTGTCTCCATCCATGGAAATACTAAAAACACAAGTGCATGTGGTCCTGGGCAGCTGGCTCTAGCTGACACTGCTTGAGCAGCAGAGTTGGATGGGATGGCATCTGCAGGTGCCTCCCATCCTCAGCTCTCCTGAGTGCATGCATCTGATTTCTGTAACACACACATATATATATTAAAAACGAAGGCTGCATGATGTGAGTTTATCTCTGTCAGTCCATGCTGCTGCTCAGAAGAGTTTGGCTAACCTGTGTTGGGGGATGTTTCAGCTCTCCAGTGCTTCCTCTCTGGCGCAGCCACAGTCACAGAAGGGACTGAAAACATCCTGAGACAAGAGGAAGGAGGAAAAGGATGTGGTTCAACTCCAAGTTGCTGGGATTGAAGACCTTCCAGGCCCTCTTGGCAGAGCTGCTGCTCAGGGATTGCAGCCTCATGCTCTGTGCTGAGGGGCACACACAACAGGAAAGGAGAGCAGGAAAAGAAAGGCATTGCCATGTGCATCATGCCAGTCATGCTGTCGACTTCAGGGTCCCATTCTGCCAGACCTCCCCTCCGCTCTGTAGCCAGGAGCACAGAACAGACCTGGGAAAGGGACAGCAGCTGAAAAAGCTGTAGGTGGTACAGCTTCCACCTAAAATAAACACATACAAACCCTCCACAAACAAATGAAGAGGAAGGCTAAGTGAAGAACATCAAGCTGCTTTGACAGCCTCAGTACAGCTGATGACTGATTAGAGATGTATCTTCACTGAGGCCCAATTACAACTGAGTGTTTAATTGCTTCTGGCCAGCATCAGCCCCCTGGGCAGGAGGCAGCTGGTTGCCTGCGGCCCTCATTCCCCAGAGGAGTAGGGGAAAAAACTTTTCTGGCTCTGTGAATTGTTTGTCTTTGGCACAATTTGGAAGCAAATCAGTTATCATTTTTATTGCTCTAAATA
This sequence comes from Geospiza fortis, assembly GCF_000277835.1. Classification (NCBI taxonomy): domain Eukaryota; kingdom Metazoa; phylum Chordata; class Aves; order Passeriformes; family Thraupidae; genus Geospiza; species Geospiza fortis. The sequence goes on from NW_005054620.1 coordinate 370,272, forward strand.
TTACACTATTATTTTTCCTTGAAGTGAGGTAACCTTTAATTAGCTGCATGAGTGAAACCACACAATCTCTCTTAAATTACTTAAATTTAGTCTCATAAGGTTTTTGGTTTTTTTTTGTGGGAAGGTAGCAGATTTTTTAACACTATCTATTCCTACCCTCCTCATTTAAGAGTCTGCTGCGGCAAGTCCTCCAACCTCTGATGTTGCTTCCTCCCATGACTGTGCCTTTCATACTTCATTTCTGAGGGACAGGTGAGGTCTCAGACTCCTGTGCCTCATCCTAGCAGCAGTGCTTCTTCTGGAGAAAGCATCCATCCTCACATCCACCACTGCCAGGATGCAGTGTACCGGGGTACTTTGCAAGCCCCCACTGCTGTGAACAAGATGCAAGTTACTGTACCAAAACCTGAATATTAGCAGTTAATTTGGCACATAATCCCGAGAGGAGTCTTCTTTTTAATAGACATAAAATATATTTAATATAACTTTAATATAACTTATAGATCATATAAGCAAACCACATTTATATCTAGAAAATATAGATATAAATAATGTGGTTTGCACGTATCATATATTTTCTATATATCATATATGCAAACCATATTATTTATATCTAAATTTTTTTAGTATAGTTGGTGTTTTATGATCAATTTGCCACAGGAGGGTTTCTGAAAGCAGAAGTTCCTTGATGCAGGAGACATCCCATTTGCCTGCCTGTGCCTTGGCAGCAGGATGTCCTGTGAGCATCCAGGCAGTGCCAAGGGCAGGGCAGGGGCAAGTGGGGCTGGTGTCAAGTGGTGGCACAACTCGTGCCCACCCTGTAGCTGCAGGTGGAAACACACCTCACCAGAGACAGCATTGGGGAACTCTGTGAACCCCTCCCTGGAAACAGATGACCTGTGGCCCTCGCTCCCTGGGGCAGCAGCCTGCTTTCCTTCCTCCTCTCACACCAGCAGCTCCTCTTATTCTTCTTCCATGCTCTGGGAAAGTTCAGCTTTGTTCCTGGCTCTTTTTATTGAAACAGGAATACCCATGTGCCTGCCGTGTTTGTAAATTCTTCACAAAAGAGAATTCTTTTCCATTCAACCCTCTTTCCTTCGATTCTCTGTTTCTGCCACCACTCTCCAGGCTTATGGGGTTGTGCTTTTCCTCAAACCTGCCAGTTATGCTGGGCAATGCAGAGGGGAACGTATGAGATGATGACCTGGGACCTTGTGACTGCCCTTGTCCCTGCTGCTGGTTTGCAGGTAGCCTGGGACAAAATGGCTTCAGTCCTCGCTTTGCCTGCTCATAAAATGTGTTATCCAGCCTATTCTCCTGCAAAAAGTAGTCCCAGCAGGGCAGGCAGCATGATAAGAGGGAAAGAAGAGAGAAAAGGATTTAAAAAGGAGCAATCTGAATCACACCCTTGTTGAAATACATGAAGGTTCCCTGTGCTCTCCAAATCAGGCTGAATGATCTGTGGAAGCAGGCAGACTTCTGGGCTGGAGGGGAGCAAAGACCACGTTTGTGCAACCACCACAGATGACTGGGAGCACCCTTTGCAGGGGCTGATGCTTGTAAGCTGTACCCCTTCCTGCAACTCTCACAGCACCTGTGTTTTGCAGTGGCAGCCACAGGAATGGCAGTGACTCTGAGGTGTTCCCCTTCTCTTGTAGTCAAAGTCCCACAGACATGCCAAATCCACATAAAGAACTGCCTCGATGATCTGAGCTAATAGGGCAGCTCTTAATTTCCATAATTAAAGCAACGGGGAAAGGCCACATACATCTTTATATAGGTCAGGGGAGTTTGTCCTTTCTCTTATATAACATAGTCACAGAATCCAAAGACAGAAAATTAGTTTTTATTGCTTTTAGACCAATTCTAAGTAATGTCCTTTCCAGCATTAGAGCTACTAGTTCAAACTACAGGTAGATTTTTTCATTCAAAAATTAAGGTGAACAAAATAACTGCTATTGAGTTGCATTTGTTATACTAAATGGTATGTGCATTTAAAAGCAAATACTCTGGACACTATTTAGTTTTCAGTCAGTCAGCCTAATGCATTTCATATTCTGTGCATCAAGTGAGATTTTGTATCAGCTCTAGTTGTGAGTGAGACTAGACCATCTAAACAATCTCTATGGTGAGCTGGTTACACTGGGAGATAGAGACAAAACTGCAGCCTGTGCAGCTCAAGAGTCCTGCATTTCACAAAGTCCCTTCCTGAAAATCAGATTTCCCTTCGCTGACTAATATTTGGTATGACTTATATCATTAATGTGTTTGTCTGCACAGGATTTTAAACTCAAAATGCAGGTATACTACAGTTAGGAGATATTTAAACACACCAGATAGACTAAAGAAGAGCTATTTGAATGTAGATGTGAATTATTTAAATCTTTAATAACTGGGCACTGAGTAAAGTGTTTAGGACAGTAAGTGGGATGCATTTCTACTCGGAAGGTGTTTATATAACTGTAGTGCATTGATGTGGGCTTAATTACCTGCTGATCTCAAACATGAAATCTCAGTTAAATGCATTTTAATCCTATTAGTACAACAGAGCCAGTACAGCAGAGGATGAAAAAACAGTGTTACAGGCTGGATCAGCCAAGCCCTTTTCCTTTGTCCTCTGTGTTTCCAACACACCCATAAGCACAGCTTCTGGGTGCCATACAGAGTAACTAATTATGTCCACACAATTAATGGGACATGAGCAAGGAGAGTGGAAGCAGGTCCTGAGTCTGCAATTTGCCTTCGCAGGCACAGCACGGCCTTATGCCTGTTCAGCTTTGTCAGGTAACTCCTTTAGATTTACTGGCTTGGAGGGCAGTTGTTCTCATGGAGTATCAATGGCTCTCAGGCCTCTGTTAGTTTGGAAGAAGCTCAGCACCATTCTTAATGTGGTTGGCAATGTGGTCTCTTCAGGAGGGACCCTGTGGCCCTGCCCAGAAAATCTGTCATTCTGTCCCAATTTTAAAACAGGGAGCTCACTGGGTGAAATTGTGTTTCAGGTCAAGACTTTCCCTGGGTCAATAACTGTGTTGCCAGCAGTAATGTGTTCCAACTCTTCCAGAGTGCATATCTGGATCCAAATGCTGTTCTCTGCACAACCTGACAAATTCAGTAGTTCACCAAAGTTCACATTTCTGCACCAACAGCAAATGTCAGCTCTTAGCTCACCTGCTGTTTGGATTATCCTGGGCTTATAAACATGAGCTAAACTCTCTGGGTTCTGTTCCGAGAGTTTTCCCCCATTTGTCAATTACCCGCAGAACAGAAATTCTCCAGGGACCTTTCCTGGGACCAGAGACAAATACATCACCATGTACACAGCAGCTTGCCACTGTCCCAGACTCTGCTTGAGGAACAAAGGACCAAGGAACAAGGTAGTAAAACTGAGTAACTGGAGTGGGGAGGCAGCAGGAAGGATCAGTGCACTGGGTGTGTGCTTTCCAAAGAGGAAGTCTGGCTAACTCAGGGAGGTTTGCTGGCTGAGGTTGACAGGGACAACCAGTGCTGCCCCTGTCACCTATGAATGACACTGCTTAAATTCAGTGCAACTATTTCTGAAATACTTGCTTGCACTTTCTCCAAACTAGGCAAAAGGAGTCCTAGGACCTAAATTATATCCCCAGCCCTGTTCAGAAATTTTATTTGGTCTCTTGCAAAGCAACTGCTTGTAAAATATCCTGCAAGAAATGGGGTGTTTTTGCTTTGATCCTGCTGGAGCTTTGGCCCTGTCTGGCTGGCTCTGCTGCCTCGTATGCAATGCTGTACTGCTTCTGCATTCGGGCCAGTATGCTTTTGTAACTGGACATAGTTCTTGGCAGAACTGCATGGGTCTGAGTGCCCAGACTGCAGCTGGGAGGATGACAGACGCAGTAGCAGCCCTGCATGGGCTTATGTATTGCCTAGCTAAGGACTTCAGCATATTGAGATCTTGAGAATAGCTGTGGATGGGGCAAAGTGTTTTATACATCAACATTTCTGCAGTCTTTAACATGTACAGGAAGTGCATCCCTGTTAGCATATATGTGCTACATATTAGTGCTACATCCCTATTAGCATGTATGAGAGTAGGACAGCTAATGAAAGGGCATGCAGCCAGGTCAGCTCAGTTACCTCCTGTTTGGACAAAGAGCTGAGCTGTCCTGGTTAGGAATTTTGCACTTCTGGGACACACTGCTTGCACATAGGGAAGAGCAAAGTGCTTGTCTCAGATGGGTGGATTACCAGCCTTTAATTAAGGAAGATCAGACATATGTCCAGATCTCTGAATAGTTTTGGATAGCTTCGCAGTCTGTTGATATCTGCTTCATGTCGTGTACTGTAGGCTCCACAGAGATAAGAAAATACACTGGGTCAGCCATGAGGACTATCTGAAACCTGAAACTTGGTTCTGGGCATTTTCAGTCGTTGTTTTTTCCTTATTGTGGAACCACAGTACTACAGATTAAAAGACTTAGTTTCTATCAACATTTTTCTTTTCTGTTTAGAGAAGAGATTTGATTATCAAAGAGGAAAATGTCCTTCAGATTGTGGGTTGCTGTGGTACAGGCCTATCCTATTCTTGTGCTACCATCAAAAGGTAAAATTGGCCAGCAATACCATACACCACACCAAGAAAAGGAAAAAAAAAAAAGAGGGTCAGGAGAAATACACACTAGCACACACCAAGTCCTTGAACTTCCACAAAGAGATATCATGTTACATTTTGCAGTGTTTCCTAGGAAACCATTATAGTGTAAAAGGAACTCTTTGTCTCTTTCTCTTTGTAAGATTGTTTGAACCACCACATCTCGTAAAAGGTTGCTTCACAGACAATTTATGCAGCATTTAATAAAAGCTCAATCTGCAGTTTGCTGCACCATCAGAAGCAATATTTCTATCAGCAGTCTGAATATTTTAGATTGTATTTGTTGAAAATTGATAAGATTATGTAATAATTTCCAGAATCAGAGAAACAAAATATTCTAGTTGGTTTTTCTTTTTCTTTTTTTTTTTTTTTTTTGACATGGAATGACTTTCTCTAGCAGCAAGGCTGTATAGATGCATAGAAAAAAAATGCAAAGAAAATCCCCCAAAAGGCAGGAATTGCTTTAGGAAGCTCTTATCAGCACCTTTTTACTGGTACGTTCGCTGAAGCAAAAGTGTGGTTTGGTTTCTTTTCCTGTGCACATGGAAGAGGCTTGAACAGGGTTTCCACAATCTCTTGCTTGCTGTGGGGGCTGAGGTGAGGCGGTGCCCAGTGCTGGTGTGGGCCCCCTGCTAGCCCAGATCCAGCAGGCAGAACAAAGGCTCATCTGTCCTGAGCTACCTGTGCCTGTGACTGCCCCAGGCTGTGCAAGGTGCTTCCCCAAAACAGAGCAGTGACCAGCTGGTGCTGGAGGGATTGCTCTGCAGGAGGGCAGCCTGCTTGCTCTGGAGGGTGCAACTATCCCAGTCCCACTCTGCAGAGAGGATGAAAGCCTTGAATGCTAGGGCAGGGCATGCAGGCCAGAGAAAGGGGGGAGTTTCCACTGAGGTCTTTGCCAGTCATCTTCTATTGTATATCATCTTCCTTTAAATCCAGCACTTGATGTCTGCTATTTCATTTTAAGGAGGATAAATGTGAGGGCTCACAGGGCCTCCATGGCTGCCAGCAGGCTGTCCTGTGCTTCCCAAGCACTTTGCTTAAAGAGCTGACCTAATGAGTATTTTTCCCCTCCTGTAGTCCCTGTCATTTACAGTTTCTATAATTTCCTGTCATAGCTACTTTCTTCCTCCCCCACCTCCTTGTGATATTGCAGGATTCATCTATAAGCCTGATGTGCTCTGACTGCAGCATGCTAGATTTGTCTTCGTCTTAATATATTATTTATGATGCTATTATTCCTTGCAGCGGACTGCCTGCCACGCTCTGCATACAGTTGCTGGTCTTCCAAATGCATCATGGCCAGCAAGGAAAACACTGGTCTAATTGAATTAACAGTGGTTCTGTTAGCCTTAATAGAGTTTGTCATGAAACACTAAGCAGATATGACAATGATCTTGGTTAGTCATATTTTTGTCCCTACTTCTAGACATGGTTACTGTTAGCCAGATCAGTTGGGAGGGTAATTCTCCTTTGCTGATCAGTAATTGTGCTTACCCAGACATGTAGCAATCACTTTGGACTGATGGCTGAAATAAGCCAGGGACTTGAATAGCAGAAAGTTTTAAATTCTGACAATAAACTTGGCTAATTAAAACAAGATGCAGATGGTACTGCCACCTAGCAATTTTCACCTCACTTACTCTGACTCCAATTATAGCTTTTCCCTACTGACTTGCACTGTTTAAATTACAGTCAGGGGATATATGACTATTTACCTGTTTCTATTCATACAAATATGTCTAACACATCATTGTTCTGCACAAGGCATGTGAAGATGGACTTAGTACTTATTCTGAAAAGTATCTCCACTTTTTAAAAGAAAGGGAAAAGAGTAATAAAAAGACTACTTAGAGACTCATTAGCAGACACATGCATCAGCGGGAAGCATATGAATATTACACATACAATGTGTCTCTCTAACACTTGTTCATTGGAGCAGGTGCCATACTTCTGGGAAATTAACTTTAATTGGATAAATAGAAAACTGGCCTTAACTAAGGCAGTCCAGCTCCCTTTCTTAGCTTATTATTTTCTTTAGACACTCTGAAATGCTTGATATTGATCCCTTGGGTGATTTTCACTGCTCAGAGTAAAATATGTTTACAAGGAAAGGGTAAGACAATCAGTCATCAAGAATGGGTTAGGTTTGCTTGATCCTGCCTCAGTGCAGTGGGGTGGATAAGACTATCACTTGAGGTCCTCCACATTGCTTTAAAAACAAGCTTTAGGGAGCAATAATCCACGCCTAATCCAGGGAGAGAACAGCCTGCTAATTCTGTGGCAGAAGCATTATCGGAATTGCATCCCTGAAATTTGTCTGGCCGTCATTTGGATCATGTGTTACTGTTAGTGCTGATGCATTACTGTTATGGCACTTTATTCTGGCAACCCTTTCCATGCAAACCAGTCGTGTGTATGTCCATTCTGCTGGCAGCAAAGTGCCCTGAACTGCACATGCTTGACACGATTGCCTCATCTTCTTTTCGCATGGAGAACTTTCAGGTAAAAAATATTCCCTGATGGGTTTCCCTGATTCCCTGTTACAATGGGGCAGGACTTTGAGTTGTCTCTGGTGTAGTTTGAAATGTATGTCTGTTGAAGGCAGACGGGAAGAACTGGGCAGTGGACCAGGATTTATTTGCAGAGACCTATTGTTTTGAGTCATTCAGCTGAGTTCCATTTTGTGTAAAAATATATATGCAAATTAATGCTGATTGGAAGGGAACTTCCATACATCCTCGATGCCATGCTAAATGAGGTCAATGTGAGTACCATTAATACGATGAATAAGATGACACTAACTTGAGTGAAGTGCTCAAAGCATCCTCGCTTTCTCTTGGCTTTCTCATTTGTCCTGTTCAGCCCCAGGGAGCCTCTGCAGTGTGGCACCAGCAGCCCCTGTAGGGGACAGATCTCTTGATTCAAATAGACAGTGAGTAGCTCAGTGGTCTCTTCCACTGTCAGAAGTCACCACAGTGTCACTGCCTCTTCTGGGTGGCAAGCTGTGTGCTCTCAGTGGAGGAGCCATTCCTTGGCAGGGTGCTGCTGTGGGTACCTGCCCTCTGCTTGGCTGGCCAAGACCCCACTGGGGCAGTGTGGCTCCTTCAGTTCCTCTCCGATCCTTCCTGCCCAGCAGAAGGTAAGGCTGGTCTCTGCCAGAGGACCTGTACTTGCCATCTGGAAGTGCATCTTTGGGAGAGTGTTTCAAGGGAACAGTGCTTTAAGGGCCTGAGTACAAACTTCCCTTTGGCAGCAGGTTTTGGATGCACGAACAGAGCAGTTACAGACCCCAAATAGTTTGTTCATCAGGGCACTTTCTTGCCCTCACTCCTTCACGCCTATGTTTTAAATGGACTTTTCGTTCACTGGCAAGAGATGGAGAAGCTGTGCAAAATGAGACATCCAGCACCGCACTGGGCACTGTTGGGCCCTTTTCTCCAGGCTTGTCACTGCTTATGGAGGAACATTTATATTAATTTAAAAAAAGAAGTATATTAATCTTTGAATAGCTTCTGTAGGTGCTGCTAATACAAAGCATTTCAAACAGAAGAATAGACAAAGGAATTTCACAAAGGATTGTCTGCAGGAGTGAAAGAAACACAGGTCCCTAAACACCTGGAGAGCTTTTGCTTTCCTATCTGCTGCAGCTCTGGCAGCACGCAGGTCAAATTCAGCAGAGTGGAGCACTGTGTTAACTGTGCACTGCCCTCAGTCCCCAGGCTGGAGAGTCCCTCAGCATTACTTGGGGCATGTCCCAGGCCTGGCAGACATTCTCCCTATGTGCACATCACACATTTGCATGCCAGGGTGCCCAGCCTGAAGGGAGCCCACACTGAGAAAAAACCAGGCAAGTATGTGGGCAAGGCACTGAAAAATGGTGTGTGCAATGCTCTGCATTTGTGTGTCACATACGTGGTGTCACAAAGGCAATAGGGCCTGAATAGAGTGTACTGGCAGGTCAGAAAAGCCCAAATATGATCTGAGCAAGGACAAATTACTGGATTAGATCCCTTTTATCTGTGGGGTCACACTTCACAATGCCTACTCCTCTCACAAAACGAGTCCACTAAGCCTAGTAATGGACATAACCAATGTTTATTTGTACCGTAGTTAATAGCTGTGCACAAGTGATCCCATTTACACAAAATCAAGGCAAAGAACCCAGGTATGTTCCAGTGACTCTCAGGACTAGGGAGTCATTACTTTTACACTCTTCTGTTATTATCTGTTCACTACTATTTTCTTGTGGAGTAAGTCTCAGACAATATCCTCTAAATCAGGCCTGTGAAGCACAACAGATTTATGCCTGCTGAAAGAAAATAGTACAGGGTACTCTGCTATTAATATGTAAAATCTGGAGATGAAGTCACATCTGTATGATAATCTATTTTGGTGGACCACATGTTCTTAAATCCTGGCCTTGCTCTTTTAAACTATTAAGTCTGTCATAAATATTTGATGATGAACAAGCTTATAAAAGCTAAATGCAAAACATGAATAGAGGGAGAGCAAATGTGTGATTTAACTTTTAATTAATTACCAGCACCTTACACTAAAGCCCATTTTCTGTAAGAGGCAAAAAAGTAACAAATTTCTTCCTCACTGTAACCTGATCTAAATGATCAGCATTGCATTTATTTGTATTTTTTAAAGGAAAAGGATAAATTGTCTAGAAACAAGAGAACCAGGAAACAAGAAACAAGGTAGAACAGTCTGGTTTTATTACCATATGTAATCAAGAGCTTTTATTTCCTATCTCTCCTCCTTTTTCTTTTCCTTTCCTGCCTTTTTTTTCTTTTACAACCGACATTAAGTTGTGAATCACACGTTAGGGGGATGTGGAAATGAAGGGAAACTGGTGACATCACAATACTTTACAACTTTACAACAAATGAGAATCTGAATTTGTTGCATCTACGAGTGTATAGCAAGGGTGGAAAGCAAAGGCACACATAGGTTCATGAATCCCTCAAAGCAGAGGGTGGAAGAGAACTGGGGTTGGGAAAGGATGAAAACAGAAGACCCACCGAATACAAAATGAACATTTCAAGGTCAACCCAGTAACTGTGTGTATTTTGTGAAGGCAGATCACTGCACAAGCTGTTGCCATGATTATCCATCTCTGTGTTTTGGGAGAATGTTTTGAGGGATAATATCAAGGGAACCCTGCTTCAGGGGTTGGAGCTTGGTAAAAAGGTGTTGAGTTGGTTATTTTTTAAAAAAAAATTACCTTGCTACCTACTGTTTTCAAAGGGTTTTCAGTTTGTTTTTATTAAAACAACAACATTGCTTTGGATACAGATCTATCTACTCCAGTCTGCATAGTTCACTACGGGTGAACAAAACTGTTTCATAAAAGAAGCCATGATGAAATGAAAGAACATGCAAGCACCCTTGTTACACACATTGGTGTAGACCATCCAGACCTTATATATACCATCTATAAGCTAGTGGACTTAAAATCTGTCTTTTCAATCATTCTGAAACAAAACCAAAACCCTGAAAAACAAATGGAAGTATAAAATTTTAAAAAACAAATTGAAACAGAAACAACCACCTTACTCAAACATACTGTTCAGTAGATATATATATATATATATATATATAAAAAGCTTAGAAGTGATCCCCATCATTTTTCTACAGTATGTTGACACAGTTATTGTAACAGATTAAAAACACAGCTACGTTTTGCATAAACTGAAAGACTGGAAAGGAACTTACACACCTGCGTGCGCACACACACGCACACACCTGTGCGCACACACACTCCCACACTAGCTACATGCACAGTCACACAAAAGAAACAAAGGAAAAAAAAATCCACGTTTTTCCCCAAAGAAGTATATGCAGCTTCCTTCTGGAGCAGCAGGTAGCTACAGCAGGAGCCTGCCTGCCTGTCCTAGCTCCATGTGCCCTGCATGCTGCAGGATGTGTGGCTGGGCTTTCTGCAGGGCTTGGCCCCTCTCACCCGTGCTGTCCCCAGCGAGGGGATTTACCAGCTCCATGGACAAGGGTGTTAGTCATTTTCCTGCTGCCAGTGGGAACGATCTCCACGCTGACATGCTGTAAAGGGGAGCGGGAGGTGGGGGAAGGCAGAACCCCCAGTGCCTTGGGAGCATCACCACCAGCGGGTGGTTTTGAGAGAGGACTTGGCACAGCTAGAAAGTCAAATTTGGAGGGTATGGTGCTAGCCTAATTTCTTTAGGAATGTGGGGTTATGAAAACAACCACCACATTCTTCTTTCAATGTCTTTAGTCCAGTTTTTGAAGGGGCTTGGAGGAGGAAGGATCAATAAATATTTGCATTACTCAAAGGGGAAAAAGAAAAAGGTTTTACATACTACAGCTCACAAATATACACAACTGAGGGTGTAAGGCACAAATTTACATGTGGAAGAAAACAGGCTATTCACAGATATATTCCCACGAAAAACCCGTGTGATAAGACCATAATTTATGCATGGTAACAGCCGGCATATTAGCTAGTTCACACTGTTTGAGGATTTTGTTTGCCGTCTCACATGCAAGGTGAAATGAGATGGCACATCACAAGCTGGTGCCTTCACAGAAAGTATTAGCTACTGACAAAGCCATGTTGATAGCAATGGTGCACAGATGTGCAGCTTTTAAGTTTCTCTTGCAGCTGCTTTAGAAGTTATGAACTTGCGGTATTTGTTGCTGTCTTAGGTCAGAGGCCCAGCCAGCTAATTAGCTGAGAGACTTAAATAGATATCCCCTTTTTTGTTCAGCTAACCAGGCAGTCCAGGCACAAAGTTCAGAAATCCAGCTCCAACTTATCTAACTCAGTGAATTTCTTGGAAAAATAAAAGAGTTCTAGTTACTCCAGTTAATGGGTTTCACGTTAAATAGGTATAACTTTCAAGGTACTTCTCTGAAAAGCTGCTCACGGGATGATAATGTAGGTCAGTTCCTTAAGAAAAACAAAAGTTGAACAATAAATAAGAGGAGTTACTTGTGTTAACAGTCACATGTTATTCGTTAAAAGAGAAGGGTAGCAGAAATCTATGACATAGTTTGCCCAAGCTGGCATTTAACTGCTATGACCAAATGACTGTAACACTGAAGGGCATTATTTCACAGTACCTGCTAGTGGTAAACCTCTGCCATTGTTAAGTCAGAGTTAGCTTTATCAATTGATTTTTTTTTGGTTTTTTTCTTCCTTTTTTAAAAGTTTTTTTTTTTTTTTTTTTTTTTTTTTTTTTTTTTTTTTTTTTTAATTTTTGTTTTTTTTTTTCTTTTTTTAAAATTTTTTTTTTTTTTTTTTTTAGTTCAGGAATGCGCTGTGCAGTTAGGGGCAGGGGGTGAAATGTCACAGTTATTTTCACCTGTGTGCTTTTGGCTCAATGTTTTTGATGGAGGGTTAGTCTTTTGAGCTAAGAACTGGCAGGCTGTGGGAGTGAATCCTGCAGTTGCAAACCTTCAACCATGGGTCATATGGCTGGGGTTTAAAAAAATATTCCACTTTTCCCAGAGAGCAGAAATCCAACACATCTTCAGCTTGCAACAACTGTCTTCTCAGAGGAGCAAGTGATAACAGTTGCAGAACACTGGCTTTCAAGGGCAACTTCTGCTTCATTGCCATCCTCCTCCCACTCCCCCTCCCCCTCTGATTATGTACACGCATCGTTGGGCTTCATGGACGTGGAGAGCGGAGCAAAGGAAGGTTTGGGAGGTACGTCTGGCTTTAGAGAGGGCGTGCGTTTCAAGCCTGACCTTGTCAGGGAGTTGTAGGCAGTGAGGCTCGGCTGCCGGGATACAGTCACAGCCTGTGCCTGGGCAGCGTGGACCTGTATGGAGTCCACTCGCTGCGGGGCCGGCGGCGGGTTGTCACCCCGGCCGAAGCTCTGATTGCGGGACAGGTGGGACGAGTTGGAGGAGTTAGTGTTGTTTCTTTTGAGAGTTGATGCCTGATGACTTCTCGTGAGTGAGTTTGTGGGGTAGCTTCTCTTGTAGTCCACGTTGTAAGCAGAGGAGTGCATCTCCAGCCGCTTGCTCAGCCCGCTCTGTGACAGCGAGGCGCCCGGGGGCCCCAGGGAAGCCTCCCGCTGGGGGACTTTTGGTGGCATGCTGTCGAGATTTTCCACCAGGTTAACTCCATGGCTGGGGCTTTTGCTACTGAGGTGGTCCTTGATAGTTTTGTACTCAAGGGTGGCATTCTGGTCCTCCACAGACATCTGAGCCCCATCGCTCATTTTTGGTTGGTCAACATACTCATGCTGGTAGCCTTGCTGGGCTATGGGCAGGACCACAACGCTGGGGATGTGGCTGGGAGAAGCCCTGAGCGGCAGGTCAGTTGGTATCACTGGTGAGGCCATCGAGGGGATATCTTTTGTGCAGGCATTGATGAGGTTCTGGTTTCTCTCCCATTCCCTACTGCCTCGGCTGGGCTTTCTCTTCTGCTGCAGGGTTGGGGTGGACTCCGGGGTTGGCAGGGCAGCCAGGTCCAGATGGTGCTGGTCAGCTTTGATCAGCATCTTGGCAGTGCTGCCTGGGGTAGCCAGCTTGCCATTGTGCATCAGAGGCGTGAGGATAGCTTCAGGCTTTGGCTCCTTGGATTGGGCATCTCCGAAGAGGCCACTGAGCTTGGAAACACTGCTCATGGAGCCGCGGCGGGAGTGGGTGAGCTC
>NW_005054620.1:383814-385806 GCF_000277835.1 Geospiza fortis
GCAGATGCAGTACACCACGATCCCCGAAAACACGGCCCCCATGACAAAAGCAAGAATAACAGCAATGGCCAACAGGGTGACTGGCACCAGCTGATCATGACCTTTCAGGTAACTCTCCCGAATCACTCCTGCAATAGACAGCATACAGAGGTTAAACAAACTAAAGGCAAAGGAGGAGCGGGGAGGTGGGGGAGGCTACTTATCATTAACTACTTTATTCAAAGGCGTGCCCTGGGAGGTTGCTTTGTGTTTTGCAGGGGGATTTTGTTTATCAGCTTGTTCAAATTTGGAGACATACTCTACCTGCCAGCTACATCATCCATGTGCAGCCTTCAGATTTCAGTACAGCTTTCAGATCTGGAGCTGAAGACTACAAAGGTCAGGAGTCGAAAGGGAATTTACTTGCAGGACAAGTACAATTGTTTTGAAATCCTAGCCCTGGTCAATTCACACTGACTTCAGCAGATCTTTTAGCTCTCCTCTGACATACCACTCATTCCTCACCTTCCTCTTTCTGATCTCCCCTAGGCTAATACCACCTTATTTTTACTATCATAAGTCATTGATACTCAAAAGCCCTTAAATGGAGGAGAGGAGATAGAATCTTGGTGAATACCAGAGAAGTGTATCCCATATTGTTTAAGGCTTCTTTCTCTGCTCTTCATTCTGTTATCTTTGTCATGTGTTTTATAAGTCAGTGTCACATGCCTGGGTTTCAGAAGGGTGCTTGAGTAACTATGAAAGATAGAGCACAATGCTGAAATTTATTGAGCCTGCTAGGTGACTGTCCTTGCTATTTTAATTTTAAAAGCTCTCTCTTTTCTGAACACATGAATAGGTTGACCTCTGTGCTGAAGCCTATGCTTTCTGTTCTAAAAGACCTGACCTGGTGCCTCATCCTGTGGTCAGAGGTCACTGTCAAATCCTACCTGGCCGTCCAAGCACCCCCTGTCTGAGGAGGCACCTTTGGCTGAGTGCACCTCCTCCACCTGAAGTGCCTAATGCAGCATTAATGAACACCCTGAATTTCCAAAGTAAGCTTTTTTCCTGATATGAGCACCAAGCCAGCAGCAATAATGAAACACAAGCAAAAAGCCTGTAATTTTTTGTTGTTGTTGCTTGTTTGACTTTTTTTTAAATTTCTGGTTTTGTTCTCACTGTTTACAAAGAGCAGCCACAGTTTGACAAGGAACTGAAGGAACATCTCTCCCACCTCTTCTTCCAGAAAGGGCCCAAGTGCCAGGGGATTAAAAGCTCCACATGCTCAAAGGAAATGTAATAGTTGCCCTTATTTCAGAAGAGACAGCAAGGCAGAAAATACGACTCCAAGGCTCTCTGAGACTTTATGAAGATACAAAACTTTCACCTTGTTAAGCAACTCCTAAAATAAGGTTTTTTCGTGCTTTTTGTAATTACACAGGTAATTACAATCCAGAATTAGAACCAAACTATGTTAAAAGAATGTTAAAAAGTTGCCACTATCTCACAGAAGCCTTTGATAAGTATTCTGGCCAGATATAGTATTGTTCCCATTTTTCTCTCCCAAGTTGATTGCAGCACTTAGGTGGGCAAGAGATATTTGCATACAAGAGACGAACTTTATATTTAAAAAAAAACCAGCTCTTGAAATCATAAGCACCTACATGTGACATCACAGCTGGGTGCCACACAAATTATTGTGCTACGATAATACAAAGGATTATGATTTCACAAGAAGAATAAATAGCAAGAGCAGATGATCACTGAAGAAAATATGATCTGGCATTCACATAAATGTCCTAATAGTAAAATGTAAGGGCAGGAAAGTAAAACTCAGAAAACAATATATAATTAGAAACAATCTTCAAATTAAGTGTTTCTAAGAGAACTCTCTTTTAAAGCCCAGAAGCCTCTTCAGAGGCAGATTCTTCTATTCTTTGTCATCAGCACTTAACAAGCAGCAGTAAAACCTTATTCTGTAATTTAAACACATGCACAAAATTGCTGTATGTA